>NW_017306723.1:846753-881526 GCF_000935625.1 Nanorana parkeri
AAAAATATACAATATATATCAGCGTCATGGACTGGAAAGGAGGTACGTATGAACTCTTTTTTTTTTGTGCATAGGGCACTTTGTTTTTCATTTCTGTTCTAGCGACAGAACAGCTTTAAAATATTTTACTAATTGGGCAATCATTTCTCTTTAATAGGACTGGCTGAAATGTGTGTTGCTAGTAACAACCAGGTCAGCATAAGGTGCCCATACACTGTGCAAATTTTGACCGGTACATTAAAAACCGGCCGAAATTCCCACAGTGTGTTGGGCTGTCAGCTCACTTTCAGTTGGCATTCCTTGATCAGCTGATCAAAGGCTGAAAAACCTTTGTACGATCAGAGCCGGCAGCCAATGAGCTGACTGCTCTGATCGGGTATTCTGCAAGGTAAACATCGGCTATTCCTCAATCGACACGCTGTTTGTGTAGATGGAGGAATCGGGTCCATTTTTTTGGTTTTGAATGAAAAAAATTGACAGGTGTATGGCCAGCTTTAGACGATGACAAATGAAAGCTTGTAGTCTATAGCGGGTATAGTATAGTCTCCATGCTGGTATGTATCCCTCAGTGCCTTTTACACCCTACACGTCCATGTGGCTGTGTTTTGCTAGAATAGTTTTCATGTGCTTCTCTACCATCCCCTAGACAATTCAGAGTTTGTTTGAAATAATTGCTTTTGTAAGAGACAGGTTTTATTTTAACTGTTACTTTAAAGCTTAACAGTGAAGAGCCCTTTCTATAGGAAAGGGAACAAATGACAGGAAACAGATCTTTAATAACATTGTTTTGGGTTGGCATCAGCAGAATTCCAGAGGCGTTTTGCAATATTCAGCAATTCCATCACCTTCTTATACCCAGGTGGAGCTCTGTACTGCTGTAAAGCTGAATGATGTTTGAAAAACTGCAGGTTATAGGTCTCATAGTTCAGCTTCTCTAGGCTGACAAAATTGCAAATAAAACTGCTTTCTGAAATGAGGAGGTGAAAGGCAGCAAGGTAAATTTGTGTTGCTCATTATAGTTTTTACCGTTTTCCAGTACTAGAATACGCTGTACACAACAGACATAGGAAAACTTGAATTGTTCAGAGGCGGTATCGCTATTGGCTTAAGTGTTGGAGCGTTCATCTGTAGAAAAATACAGAACTTAGTACCTTTACACACAGGAGATGTCATTAAAGTGAAACTAAACTTCAAGTGAAGATTTGCTATGTTATATGGAACATTTAGAAATGTTATTTTTGCCCAGGCAGAACCCTGAAAGTACATTTTGTCTAAAATTCCTCCTAAAAAATAACAGTGCACCTGGTATGTGAATGTTCCTAGGAACTCCTGTGCCTTCAGCCTCATAGCTGCGTATCTACAGTGTGAGATCTAAGGCACTGCTGCCTCTGATTGCTAATCTCAGGTGATTTTAAGTGAGATTGGTGATGTCACTACTGTGCTGATTACTGTTCTCCTTGCTGGAGGCTCTGACATGATGACGTCTGTTTAGTAACCGCTTTTGACAGTGCTCCATACTTGGAACTCTGTTGCCTTTTTTGTGTATCACTTTTTTGGTTACATGACCTTGATGACCAGTCCCAACTTCCCTAAAGGGGATACACTGTATATATCGGAGCTCCAGGGTATTCACACCCCCGTTTTTCCTTATGATGACGCAAAGCCCTGCCTCTACCAAGATTTGGATAGAGATTGGATGTTCTTAATGAGCAGTCTCACTCAGCTGAGTACACCAACTGTGCACCAATTCTGTGCTGATTTAACACACATCTTGTAAATTGTAATTCAAACAAAGCTACTTCCTGGAATGTGAATGTTCCTAGGAACTCCTGTGCATAAAGTCTCATTGCTGTATGTCTACAGTGTGAGATCTAAGGCACTCTCTCAGGAGATGTGGTGCTGTCAGTATTGTGCGGGTCACTGCTCTCCTTGCTGGTGGCTCTGACATGAGGAAGCAAAACCCGGCCTCTACAAGATGGCCACCTCCACACAGAAACAGTGCATGTCATGTCAGTAATGGTGAAAGATGAGACCACCCTGGCTGCCTTTTTTTGGGCACAGCTTCCAGAGTCCAGTTCCTTTTTAAAGTTAAAATTCAGCCCAGTGTGCCCAGCTCTTCTATTGAGTCCCCCATGTCTCCTTGCAGTAATTGTTGCCGTCATTCCAAGTATGACAAACATACTTCCCTTTTTTTATATATCTTTGTGAGATTATTTTGAATCTAGTAAATCCATTCTTGCACCCTCACCAGTAACTGCATTTTTCTCTTACTGCTCTTTAGAACATGATGAATTGCCATTTTTTTATGCATTAATAGCTTTCTATGTTTATCTGTACTTGTATCCATTTTTTGCATATTCCTTAACTTAACATATTAATGCCTATTGATTAACATTGGCATTATACATTTTATACACAAAAGATTTTTGGAACATCCTGTCCTACTTTTGAAATTTCCATTGTTATTTTTTAATTTAAGCCAATTCAAATTGAATTGAACTTTTAGTTTAAATCAGCCAAATACATTCCAGGCGCATCAAAACAAAAGGTGCTTAAAGTCTTACAGTCAATTTTCTTTAGGAACCATCCACAGTCTGAATAGAAAAGCCTTTTTCTTGCCAGCATTCTGCATAGAAGGACACTTACTCCATGTGCGGAAGCAGTGGTCTCTCTGCAGTGGTTTGACACACCCCTGAGGCATTGCACATGCCTGTGTGATGAATCCTGAAATGGGCACTTGTTGTCTCCACTGGAAGCCTATGTTGCAATGTGACAATGCAAGAGCACAGTTGGGAGACAGAGACCGGGTGTTGTTACTATATAACAGAAGGTGCCTGTTTATGGCAGGATCACCAGGTATTATTTTAGGTTTCGTTCACACCTAGGCGTATTGCATATGCGCGTCTGTCGCGCGACAGTCGCTCTGGTTTTTTTTACCGCGATTCGCGGTAAAAAAGTCTCGCGACCGTCGCGCGTTTCCGAAGGCTACTTGGCTGTATCCCAATGGAAACGCACAACAAAACGGCCCAAAGTAGTACATGTACCTTTTCAGGCGTGGGCTGTTTTGTACCGCATTAGGGACGGGAGGAAATACGCCAAGGTGGGAACGAGACCATTGAATACAATGGGATTTATATTTTTGGGCGTTTTGTAGAGCGTTCGTCGAGCGTAGAACGCGCTACAAAATGTTCAGGTGTGAACGAGGGCTAAATGAAAGCTGGACATTTGAAAAGATTGAATATGACCATATTAGCATGTTAACACATATGTGAGATGTTAGTAATTGCATTGAATTATTGTTTATTGCTCAATGTTAAAGGTGTGCATAAGAAACAGGAGTAAAGAGACCTGAAAGAGAAAAGACATGCGGTGTACTAAAACAACCTCATATGGCTTTTTTTGTTATAGTTACAGATCCATTTTAGTCAAAGGGAATGCATGTTGCCATTTTTAATATACATATCTCACCTTGTGTTAAAGGCTAAATGCACCTTTCTGGCCATGTTTCATGTTACACCCTAAATATGGGTCCCTTAATGTTTTAGGAAACCTAGTTGCCGTGTAGTATTTTATATTAATATAAAATATACATTTATGTAAAGTAAAATATATGTTGCTGTGTGATTGTTTTGAATCTGTATGAAACAAGCATTGAATAGGATGGAAATCCATTTGACCTCAGGTAGAAATGAAATATATTAGTTATATTATTATAAATGTTAAATGATGTGACAATGACCAGAAATGGGCAGCCAGAAGGTAACCAGCAGAGGTCAGCAGAGTTCAGGATATGTGCAAGTAGACACAGGTGCAGACAGTCATTGCCCCCTCCCCCACTCTCATTGTTCCACCCAGAATCCTTTGAGATTCCTCCCCGCCACAGTCCAACAAGCCCCATCTTGTCGCCACTTACAGTGCTGTAAATAGCTGAAGACTCAGGTGATGATAACATGGAGGTAAATTATCCACTTATCATCATTATCTGGCAACCAGGAACTTGCATCAGTGTCTGCTAAAGCTTATAAACAAGTATCTGAATACTAGGAGCAAGCACCAATGCTATTTTTCCCTGGCGTGCAATACATTACCCTTCTTACACTAAGTGAGTTGATCATATTAGAATATTCGAGGGCTGATCATTCAGATTAGAGGGACATAAGTATGTCGAACCCCCAACTGTCTTCCATTTTTGGACTGTCACCTGGGTTAGCTTCATAAAGATTTCATACATCATCCATGTAAGCATTCAGTGTCAGTCTGCAGCTTCTAAAGGGTGTAAAATACTGTATTGTATCTTTATTGAGTAGTTTATATGCCAAAAGTTGGACTGCAGAATGTCTTCAAAAGGTTCCCAACGCTTTAAAAACAGACCGTAGGTACAATGCTTTTATTGCTAATACACTAGTGTAATATAAACCTGAGCAATTCAACTGAGCATAAGCAGAGGGTACCTTCAGTGAGCATTGTCAGGCTGATGAAATACCGTATTTTTCGCTCCAGAAGGCGCACCTGATCATAAGACGCATCTAGGGAGGGTAGGGTTCTGTGTAGTTCTTGACAGCTGAGACAGGTGGCACTGTGATTACAGCGCCACGGTCTCAGTGATCACACAGAGCAGACGAAGAACGGACGTTCTCCATATGCTCTACGGGTTCTATGGTGAGCTCCTATGCCCTAGTCACGGGTCCCTTTAGAGGGGCAGGGGACCCTGAAAACTGCTGGGGCGGACAGGATTGCTGCTGCTCCTTTCATACAAGTGATCTAATCAGATCACTTGTATGAAAACGAGCGGCGGTTCCACACTATACATTTAGCTCTGCTTGTCCGGAGCAGGGCTAAATGTACAAAAAAACTACTACCGAAACTGCATGTCCCGGGCGTCGGGCGATAGGAATTCCACACCCCTGGGTACACTGTCAGCCCCTCAGCTCTCACACAATCGCTCCATAAGACGCACAGACATTTTTGCCCGCCTTTTGGGGGAAAAAAGTGGGTCCTATGGAGAGAAAAATACGGTAAATGAATTCAGAATAGACATTCATACCAAATTTAAATTTAGACGAACTTTCGGAAATCCGGACATTTGGATGCGTCCGAATTTCCGAACAAAAAACAACAAATCCAAACGTATCCGAATTTCTGATAACAAAAATTTCGGATTGCATCTGAATTTCTTTCCGAATGTCATTCGGAATTAACTTTTGTTGTTAAACATGATTGCAAAAAAAAAAGTGTGAGTTTCCTCCCCAATTGATACCAAACCCTTTAGGTCTGGTAGGAATGTTAGGGAGGACCCCCAATGTAAAAAAAAAAAAAGCGTGGGGTTCCCCTTAAAGGTCATACCAGATCTTTTAGGTTCAATCGCGACAAACACCACGGCAAAATAACAAAATTGTTGTTATTATCACAGGCCTGGTCCTGAATGTCAACAAATGGGCCGGACAAGTCCTGTGACATCACGACTCAATCCGCCCATTTGTTTATATTTGGATCAGAGTTGTCATTTTGCGGCTGTGTTTGTCGCGATTAGACCTTTTCCTTTATTTTCCTAATGTCACTGTGCTGAAGTGAAAATGTGTTCACTGGATGTAGCTAAGCACATAGGTAAGAGCCTTTCATTGCATAATTACTGCAGTGATTAATAGGTCTTATCTGCAACAATGAGCTCAGCTGTCTACCTGAATATATGACTGATCAGGTTTTCCCATCAATGGATTTTTTCTTCCCTGATGGCCAAGATGACAATGCCAGAAATCCTTCTTTGCAGACCCATTTGAAAATTTGTATACCCCTTTCCCATGTCCCATGGAACAACCTGTTGTGTGATAGGGGTAGGACAGAATTGGGATGTTTTACAACTGTGTCAGAGTGTCTGGCACATACACAAAGCTAGAACTGGTGCCCAATGCGGGTGTGAGTATCAGCCCATGTAGAGCTTACCTATGGGGCAATAATGAGTTCTTACGATGACTGAAATCTCCTATTAACAATGGTTCTCTGACTATTTTGAAGCTCTGTGCAACCGGGCTGATAGAAATGTTAAAGAACTCTGGGCAAAATGTTTTTAATCTTTGCGTTGGGGCTACCCCCATGTCAAGGGTTAACTGCTTGTTTTGGTCTCGGGAGAAAAATAACAATGTTCTACTTACCCAATCCTCCGAGCTGGCCGGCTGGCTGTGACAGCGCTCCCTTTTGGCTGTCTCTTCCTACGCTCTAGCGATGTTATGTCCCTTGGTGTCCTCAGCTCCTCTACACAATGTATAGAAAATGATGACTCAGGGACCTTATCGTAGGGGGAGAGATGCTGGAAGGACCATTCTAAGACCGAGCTGGTTCGGAGGATCAGGTGAGTACATCTTTGTTATTTTCCTCCCTAGGCCAAAACAATCAGTTAACCCTTGCAGTGCGGGGGTAGCCCCAATGCAAGGGTTAATAGAAATGTTGCCGGAGTTCTTCTTTAAACTTTGAGTATGCTAATTCTGCTTGCCAGCTGAGTCGCAAAGTACAGCGTAGCACATCCTGCCACCACCATCTATAGGCAGCTTTACTGATACTAAAGCACCACAGCTGACCTGTGTTCCTGTAACTAACTCTCAGTGAAATATTATCTGTCTCCGCAGAGCAAGGGGCAGAGCCGGGACCGAGACATCTGCAAATTCAAACTGGATCAGAGACATTTCCTTTGAAATAAGGAATATGCAAACCAAGCCGAAATGCTAAATCACTTCTAAGGAACGTGAGGCGTAAGTCATTTTCCGTAGAGTGGAGTCCTTTTAAAGCTTTTGTCGACGACCGTAAACAAAATACATCTCCAAGATTGCTGAGGCTGTTGAAAGTTACTGCCATTATTTAAAAAGATATCCAATCTTTGCAGATTTAGCAGGCGTGATGTACTTTTTGTATTTTACAGCCTTCCGCAGAGATGGAAGGAAACGCTGCTCATTTCAATTCACCTTCTTTGCCTTGTGATCTATATGTAGCGTGGAGACATTACTTGTAAACTAAAACCCTTTTTACTCTGTGTGCATGCTGAATTATTCAAACCGCTAGTACAAGAGAGCCAAGAATGGCTGAAGGCGGGTAAGGACTGAGTTCATCTGTAAGCCGGAAGCCTGCTTGATGGTGGATTTTGTGTATTTAATTTAATTCCCATCCTGCTGTCTGTTGATGAGAAAATATTAACATTTCAATCACGTTAAATCCTCATTCATTCTGCTTTGACATTTCAAGTTGATATAATTGTTTCCTGCACTACTAGAGTCTGCGATTGTGGAGGGGGGACTCAAGCAGGCCCACCCAATCTTCCTGGCTGTAAATCACAAATACTGGATAAATGGACCTTTCCG
The DNA here is from genome assembly GCF_000935625.1 of Nanorana parkeri. Classification (NCBI taxonomy): domain Eukaryota; kingdom Metazoa; phylum Chordata; class Amphibia; order Anura; family Dicroglossidae; genus Nanorana; species Nanorana parkeri. The sequence continues at coordinate 854,100 of NW_017306723.1, forward strand.
CCAAGGTGCCACAATGGCATTTGTACCTTCAAATTGATTGTTTAGCCATACTTAATTAAACATGTGGTGTAGTTTTATATCAGGAGGGATTTTTATTCTTCCTGCTTTTCTTATCAGCTCTTTGCAGTACGTTCTAGACATCCCTTGCTATATACCAGAAAAGGATAAATCCTTATGTAATCTCTTAAAGGACCACTCCAACCAAGAGGTCTATGTAGAGCTGGGATTAAGAGACATAAAGCTGAACTCCAGGCACCAAATTCCAAAAAATGCATATTTTAAAATGAGGAGATAAAACTTGTCAGCAACCATGCAATTCTGAAATATTCTATGAAGGTTCCATGTCATGTGACTTCCTGTCATGTTTAGTTATTAGGCTTCCTCTCACAAAGAATGTACTGCAACAAAAGCTGGTTACTGACTGGTTGCTGCGGTCTGCGCATCGTCCTCGCTTTTTGAACTGCCTGAATGAGTTGTTATTTAAGTTCTGAAAACAGAAAGGATTGCCTGTGTAAAAGTGAACTTGTAAAAGGCAACCAACAAATTAATATCTGGGCTGCAGCTTCCCCCCAGAGGCTGGCTTCTGAAAAACAAGAAACTTAATGGAGAGCAGTAATGGAAATCTACAGAGATTTGCATATAAAATATTGAACCAGAGAACATTACCAAGAAAGGCTGAGATCTCGGATGCCTCGTGAATTAGTAATGCGGGCTAACACAAGTGTTTGCTTGCCATAAAATCCTTCTGTGCAGAAGAGAGCCGTTTGTCTTCCAAAGAGAGAGATGGTCGGTTGCGCAGAATATCCCCGCTCTCGTCTTCCTTTTCACTGCCAGCATAATTACCTTCTCTATTTCTTGTTTTGTCACAAGACGTTTGTTTCCTTGTTTGTCTCTTTAAAATAAATCTGACGCAAACCCGGGCAATTCAAAATGATCATGTGATGACAAAAATACAACAGGGGAAATTGCCATCAGGGAAAACCACGTCAAAGCAATCAGGACACCTGGAGATATAGACAGACATGGAGAGACTAAGCGGAGGGGCTACATGACTGGGGGGAGGAATAGCCCCGGGAGAAAGGGTTAAAAAATAAAATGGGAATAGCTGCTCTTACCTACATTGAGGTTGTATTAAAATCTCACCTTTTCCTGTAAAAGTCAAACTTGGCCCTGCCCCTCTCCTACTTCTCCAATTAAGATTGGGAGGGGGCAGGATAAAGCCTGACTTTTACAAGAAGAGTCAAGATTGCACATGAAATCAGCTGCTTACATCTCTGGAGACTGTTTTGATTATTTTTTTTGCTAAAGGTGAGCTCTGCTTGAATTGCCAAGGTTTGTTACAAGTTTACTTCACTTTATACTCCCTCCAAAAAAACAACATTATATCAGGCTTTATCAGTTGAATTCTTTCCCTGCCACCGTAGTACAGGAGTACGGAAGATGAATCTGTGAGTCACAGAAGGAGCCTAGTGCTGAGGATACAAGTGGAACACTTTGGGGCTGATTTATCAATCTTCCGCCCGCTGTATGGCTGGGTGAATGCCGCTCGCATTGCACTACCTTCACTAGATGGGGATAGGGAGCTTAGGAATTTCCTATGTCCCACAGCTTCATCTAGTAGAGGAAGTGCTGCGTGAACATCATACACCCAGCTATATGCTGGGTGGAAGATTTATAAAACAACACCCTAACCCTGTGTGTGTTTTGTGGTCATAGCTCACGGGTTAACAGTTTTAGATGTTATCATGGGTTTTGTATTCACCGAAAACTGCTACCTTGCTCCCCATGAGGTGGGAGAATATTTTTAATCCAATAAGTGTTTATTAAAGGTTTTTACAAACAGACATATATACATACACAGAGCTTAGTATCCAAGGCGGATAATTAGCCCGTAACATCATGAATTTGCATAGGATTACATGATACACAGCGTGTTGTATGACAATGGTATATTCGGGGTAAAACCTACACCTTCTATTCTGTCTAATCAGTGAGTGGGCGGATAGTAGCATTATTGTCCTATGCCTTCCAGCCATGTCGCCTCCACAGCGGAGGCCTTAATAAAGCTGACATCAATAGTAGAGTAGATTGGCCTATACCAGCTCACTGAAATCCTGAGAATGTCACTATATATAAAGTCCCATATAATCACGCCTAAAAGGTATCATAAACGTAGAGACATAGGGGGAATATACAGGTAGAAAAATAGTAGTGAAGGATGGAAGGGGAGAAAAAGCAGGAGGACACGGAAGGGTCAGGGGGTAGGGAGTCACCTCACTAGGAGGGAACACTGCATGAGGAGAGCCCACAGTGAAGGGTTTCAAGGAGCGCCCCCCGCCCCCCTCTACAGCACCACTCAACCGCCAGGACTTTTTAAGGGAGGATCTCAGTCGTGAACCCAGCCGAGGCCCGGAAGTCGAGCCAGACAGACCAAGTGACTGTGTATTTGTCTCTGGTGTCATGCTCATCTGCAAACAGTCGCTCCAGGTCCGCAATACGGTCCATTTCCAGGGTCCATTCCGCCAAGGATGGGACTACTGGCGTGCGCCAGTGGCGGGGAATGACTGCCCTTGCCGCCGTCAGGATGTGCCTCAATAGCCCCCGTTTCACCGATTTCAGGGAGCCTGGTATCATACTCAACAGTGTAACCTTGGGGTCATTAGCGGTCTCGGAACCTGTCACTCTGTGGTAGATGTCCAGCACCTGTTGCCAGAATGCCTTTATCGGAGGGCAGCTCCACCAGATGTGGGTCATATCCCCGGGTGAGGCTTGGCAACGCCAGCATGAGTCTGGAACCTGAGGATAGTAGCTGTGTAACACCGCAGGGCATCTATACCATCTAGTTAGGATTTTTAGGTTTTTCTCCTGGGCCTTACTTGCGACGGAGAGGGAGTGTGAGAGAACAAAAGATCTCCCCCACTCCTCCTCGCTAATGGGGAGGCTCAGTTCACTCTCCCACCTCCGGACATAACTCGGACGCTCCGAAGAGGAGAGAGCTGAGAGGAGAGAGTAAAGTATTGAGATGGTATGTGTAGGAGGGGAGGATTGTAGAAGAATAGAGTCGAAAGCCGTAGGCTCCGCCTCCAGAGCTTCCGGCTGAGGGAAGGAGGCCACAAAGGAGTGGAATTGCCTATCTGTCAACCACATATTGCCGACGGGTGGATCTGACGTGTGTTCTCTCATGGCCACCACCAGTCTTCTGTGAGATTCCCTAGTCCACCGGCCAAATGAGCTTCTATGAAGAGCAGGAGGAAAGGATGGATTGTTAAAAAGTGGGGTTATGGGGTTAAAAAGTTACGTTTGGGTAATGACAATATTCTGTAGCTCACCCTCGGGCGTGACGAGCCCCAAATAAAAGTTGTAAAAATCCGTTGCAGGTTTCTGAAAAAGAATGATGGGGGGAGGATCGGCATCGCCTGGAAAAGGTATACAAATCGTGGGAGAATATTTTATTGTTGTTTAGTATGTAGTGATTGAGCTATGACTATGGCCGCCTAGGCTAAAATGAGTACGATATTACTACTGTTTGAACAAGATGATCTTTCAATACATTATTGCTGGAGGAGGCGCTTTTGTAGGTGTTTGCTCTTTGTTACTATTAAGTGTATCTGTTTAAACTAAAACTGCAAGAGGTCTTTTTGCTGCTATGGGGCATGGGGCAGTGGCGTTACAAGGTAGGTGTGGCCCACACCTGGGTGACACCATTGGATGGGGTGACACCAAAATGACTGACAGTCATTTTGGTGTTACCCCCTCTAAAAAGGCGGGCACTCGGTCATGGACCGAGAGCCCGACAGTCTCAGGAGAGAGAAGGGGAGCCGGCGGCATACCTCATTCCGCCAGGGGAACGTCCCCTCCTCTCTCTGCCAGCGCCCATCACGAAGATGGCCGCCGGCAGGCGTCAATTAGATGGCCGTGCATGCGCGATGACGTCATTGCGCATGCGCCATGACGACAAGGCAGGGTGTCACCCGGTCTCCGGCCTCGGGATGCCCCTTGGCATTGGGACAGGTGGTTCAGTTTTTGTAGAGTATCAGAGGGCCTAGAAAAATAGACACATTATTGGAACTTCATGTCTTCTCCTACTGACCAGCAATATTTGATAAGGGGCATTTTTTTCCTGACCACCAATTTACATAGGAGGCATTTTCCACTGACCACCAATGTATATAAAAGGCATATTCCACATACTGCCTGTGTCATGTCCCACTAACTACCAATGTATATAGAATCCATATTCCACTCACTGCCTGTGTCATGTTCCACTGACTACCAATTAGGGATGCACCGATACCACTTTTTTGGGTCTGAGTACGAGTACCGATACTTTTTTTAAGTACTCGCCGATACCAATTACCGATACTTTTTCTTAAAGGGGCAGATCACATTTTTTCCAAAGAATTTTCTACTGACTACCAATGTATATGTTCTCTCTGTGTTTGCATGGTTTAACTCTTGTACTCCATTTTCCTCCCACACTCCAAAGACATGCTGGCAGGTTAATGGGCTCCTGTCTATGTCAGCTCTAGTATGTATGCATGTGAGATTTGCATCTTTGATTATAAGCTCCTTGAGGGCAGGGACTGATGTGAATGAATAGTGTGTAAATTGCCGGCACTGTACAAATAACTGTAATGAATACATAAAATTAGGGATGCTCAGGTGCCAAGCACTGTACTTGGTACAACTACAAGTACTGATACTTTTCCATCTCCATTAAGACTAGACTAGAGAAAAACTCTAAAGTTATGAGGCAGCTGTCATTTTAAAGGAGCATTGGCTACAGAGCTCCTGGAATTTGTGCTTCCCTGTTTTAATGTATGATTTGTTATTTATATGTGTAATATCTCTCTCTCTCTCTCTCTCTCTCTCTCTCTCTCTCTCTATCTCTCTCTATAAGGTTCCTAAAGATATGAAATATAGCTTTGCAATCACAAGACTGGCTGAAAAGGATTACACATAATTAGCTGTTTGCCTGCAGTTCCACTTTAAATTGATTTAGCAATGACCAAAGTGAATTCTACCCTGTAAAAATTAATTTGCTTGCGTTTTACCTAATGAAAAACTTTAGTGTCAGAAGATGAGAGCAAATGCGATAATAAATATTAATTGCATTTCCTTTCATAGGTGCCATCACCCCTTCATTTCAGTGATCGTTTTTTATGGTTGCATTCTGTTAATGGGCTCTATGGCGCGGTTCTGCCGTAACGTGGCGGGTTATAGAGAAGTCAGCAGCCGCCTCAGCTCAAGCAGCCGTATTCTCAACTTAATCTGGCTCAATAAATTCTCCTCGTACACCCTGTAATTACGCGTACCTCGCCATAATCAGGCAGGTCTGCGTTCCGCGCTTCAAGAAGTGCTTTTATTGTAGGTTCAATTAGCAGGAATGAAGGACTGCCGGCTCAGATACAGGCTACACAATTATGTTTGATTACTATAATTAGGTTGTGCTGAATAGTACATATTGTGATATAAGGTAATTGCATGCAAATAATCGACACAAAGCATTAGGGCAAGCCACATTATACCATGACTTTCCAGGTCTCTCATTTTTAGATTGGAGATTACATGTGTTTCCTAGTTAACCCTTCTAGGAAACACATGGGGGGGGGGCAGAGTAATTTCCTAAATGTAATCAAATGTTCCTTGAAGACCTTGGATCTTAAAGGCACATATTTGAGCAAAACGTGTAGGTGCCAGTGTTTTGCAAGTTTATTAGACTATGTAGCCCTTTAAGACTTCTCAAATACCCCCTTGCTGTGTATCAATTTGTTCAGGTATCACCCTACCCACCCGAAATGTATACATTAACTGGAACTCAAAATTAGCATCTAAATACTCTTACTACCTATATGTGAATTATTTTATATAACCGCTCTTGTGATTGCCAAACTTTGCAGCTATCTGTGTCACCTGTCTGCTCTTTGGACGTCTTGCAGCCAGGGATGGACTGTATGACATCACCTGGCAGTTACTATGTGGAAGATTCTCCAGAGTACTGTGTCAGGGGTGGATACAGAGAGTCCTGTCTGTTCTGTCATTTGGGTAACCCCTGGTAAGCTTTCCATAAGTTGGTTAGACCCAGTTTTAAAGAAAATAGGGATGCAATGTTCTGGAAGGGAACTTTTTCGTTCCTGTCCTTTGGGAAGAATTCATAGAGAAGCTTTTCCTGTTTTTTTGGCCCTAGTGCTTTATCCCAGGCCTAATGGGTGTTGTCACTCTGAGCAAGCTAGTTGAGGCCCCAGGGCTGCAGCCTGGGCCTAGAGGCTATCAACCCTGTCTTTAACCACTTAAAGGCCATAGTGTTTCACCCCCTTCCTGGCCAGGCCATTTTTCAGTATTCAGTGCTGCGGTACTTTGACTGATGTTTATTCTGTCATGCAACACTTTACTGAAACGATTTTCATACCATTTTTTGGGGACAGACAGAGCTTTCTTTTGGTGGCTTTTATTCACCAATGGGGTTTTTATTTTTTACTATATAACAAAAAAAGTACCATAAATTTAAAAAAAAAACATGTTTCCCTATAAAATTTTATTAAAAAGACGGGGTCATGTTGGGTAAATAGACACTAAACATGTCAACCTTTAAAATTGCGCATGCCCGCGAAATCACAGAAAACGACCGCAACCAAACTTGGCCATAGGCGACGCTTTAAACGCTTTTACCGCTCATCAGTTTAGTGTTATCAGTGATTGATGGCCCTAGAATTATTGTTCTCACTGCGACGTTCGCGGCGATATGTAACATGTGCTGCATAATGGGCGCAATCGTCGGTTTCGTACATAGGCGCACCCGACGCATGTTTGCGTGTGTATGTGGGGGGCGGGGGACTTTAAAAAATTTTTTGTGTTATTTTTTTACATTTTTTTTAGCTTCTTTTTTTTTTAGCTTCTTTATTTTTTTTAATGCTAACACAGGTGGGGGGTGGTTGGGCGCACACACCCGCAGATCGTGCAAGCAATCGGGCGTCTCTAGAGACGCCTGATCGCTTGTATGTAAACAGCCATCGCTGGCTGTTTACATGCTAACAGTTTCCCTCTCGTGTGCGGCGCACGAGAGGGGGGGAGGGGCAGGACGTCTTAAGACGCCCACCCGCTCTGAGCAGACTTCCGTCCGGCCGTTCACAAACCGCCATGGACGGAAGGTGGTTAACAAAGCAGGCCATGTAAGCCTAAGACATTTTCTGCTAGAATCATCTAAATTCTTATTTTGTGGCTGATGTGTACCATAAAAAGCTCTATGTCATGCTTCTGAAAGCTGAGACCTACCCAATGACTGCTAGTCAAGGAGCTGTAGGAGCCCCATATGACTTTTGGGTATTCCACTTCCTTTATCCTCTTGTCTTACTTACCAAGTTAAAGGAAAGCATTTACATCTACTTCATGTGTGGACCTACATCCTTCAAGAGCAAATATGTGTGATCTATCTTGTGTAGCAATAGTCCTTAAAGTGACATTAAACCCTCAGATTTTTTAACATAAAACAATACTGTAATGTGTGCCTTACTGTAATCCATGGTAGTTTCCCTTCTCTTTGCTGCTCTTCCTTTTAAATCTGTATCTGTTCTCATGCTGGGCAGAACTTCTGTTTAGCAGCAGACTGCCTTGTCTCTGAAAGGGACACATGCAGTGGCGTCGCTACAGGGGGGCAATTGCCCCCCCTAGGTTTTCACTTGCCCATAAGGCATTCAAAAGATTTAAGAACCTCAACACACTTGCTGTTAAACTCCCACTTAGCAGAGGGTCAGGATGCGCTGTTCCCCAGGTGCAGCTACAGTGTAGGGAGGAAATGGCTACGAGCTATGGGGGGAGGGCACCTCACATGGCTCCCCCACTATCCATTACACATGTAAGGCAGAAACTGAAAATTAATTAGTGCTGTGACTATCTCACATTATAGAACATTATTTCAATTCATACCCAGTCACATAATCACACGCACTATAAAATGTTCAGATCTAACAGAATAAAATGGCAAAATCTGTGTGTGGCCCTCGCAGTTAACTTTTTGCTGTGAAACATGGAGGCTGCAATTGCTAACCTAGTTGTATAAGCGGGAGGAAGCGCCGAAGACCGCCGAGGCGGTTGAAGCCATGAGGCCCTGTGTACGCAGTACTACACGTGCGGGAGTGTTTGCACGAGGCCAAGGCCGTGGCCCCTGACCGTGGGGTGTCTGGTTTCAAGTTGCATGCACGGGGTTACACAGCCAACCCAGAAGGGAACACACACGCAACACCCCAAGAGTGAACCCCGCCTACATAGTTATTAACCAAAGCTATTCAGTTTGAATGGGCTGTGAATGCATCTTAATAGTACCTAATCTATTTTACAAAAGCTATGCACACATTTGTGTGTAAGGTAATGTATAACCGGAGCAGAGAAACAGATTCTGAGACAGATTTACAATAGGAATTCAGCTTCATTTATTTATTTTTTGCTGCACTGTGACAGAATAAAACCTGCCCCTAACCACTTCGCAATGTACATAAAACCCCAAAAACTAAAATATAACATATTGCTGAATACTTTCCTTATGTTATGCAAAAAAAGAGAGGGGAAGAAGTCCTTTTACCCTAACACACATCCTTCCTTGGATGAGAACAATGTTCTTCCAAAGATACAGTACAGTGAATGAGTGCTGACAATCTGGGAAGGCGTCCACAAGGTTTAGGAGTGTGTCTATGGGAATGTTTGACCATTCTTACTGAAGCGCATTTGTGAGGTCAGGTACTGGTGTTGGACGGGAAGGCCTGGCTCGCAGTCTCCGCTCTAATTCATCCCAAAGGTGTTCTATGGGGTTGAGGTCAGGACTCTGTGCAGGCCAGGCAAGTTCCTCCACCCCAAACTCGCTCATTCATGTCTTTATGGACCTTGCTTTGTGCACTGATGCGCAGTCATGTTGGAACAGGAAGGGGCAATCCCTAAACTGTTCCCACAAAGTTGGGAGTATGAAACAGTCCAAAATGTCTTGGTATGCTGATGCCTTAAGAGTTCTCTTTACTGGAACTAAGGGGCCAAGCCCATCCCCTGAAAAACAACCCCACACCACCTCACAACTTTTGCTTCCTGTTCTCTTGAGCTGTGACATTAGAGAGCGGGCCGCCACATAGCCCTCCCCCATCCATCTAACATGTCATAGGAGTCCCTCAGCCGGTTGCTGGAGAAACCCGGTCACACATGTGACTGCTGGGATCCTGGTAGTTCCGCCAGTGAGAGTTGCCACTCTGGGACAGGAAGTATGTTGCTAGCAAAATCACCAAGTGAAAATTAAGGGAACAATCATGAAAAAGTAAGCTGCAATATATTACATTTTAATTCTTGGGTTTAGATACGCTTTAATTGTGCATCTTTATCCCATCTTGAGTGCTAAATCTGTATCAGACCTTTATGTATATATGTATACTGGCTCTGGGTTATTGGCCAAAAGTATTGTACCCAGAGGATCAGCATGACAAAAAATCAACATTTTCAGAAGATATGTCAGTCTCTATGCTTCTTTTATACTTTTTTCTTTTAATGAATATAAAACTGTACAAATGGCTTTATTTATAATTGTTGTTATTGGCTATAAACGTTAGATCTATGCATACGCATTGTGCTTTTTTACAAGCTTGTGCATCTGAGTTTTACTAGCAACTAAGCAGAACTTGCATGAAAAAAGATGACATGCAAACATAGTAGTCAAATTGCTATATAAGCTGTGAAATGTAAAACGATTACCTGCTTTATACTCTGAAGTGTATATTGTAACCACACCTGTTGCTGACTGCATCTTGGCAAAGCTCTATGCTGATCAATAGAGAGCTATGATGTGTGGGACTGAGAGTTATATGTTATTTTGTCAACAATCCAAGCCCTGTTTGTGGCACAGAGCTTTGTATGGCTCATAGAACTTCAGAGGCCATGCAGAAGGCTAGAATACTCTTTCGTCACCATGGGTGCACCAACAGCACTAAAACTATTTTTTTGTGATTATATGAAGTTGAAATTCGATTTTATATACAAGCAGCATTCGCTCTAACTTTTTTTTGCAAAAGACGAATTACAAAGAAGAATAATGTACTAGGGGTTTTGTTAAATAGAAACCTGAGAATGATGGATAATGGGAGTGGTTTCTTTATATACAGACTCACTGTAAAATACATCACTAAAGTAATATCAGGTACGATACAGATCTTAATAATATTACAGTGGGGTTTTTTTTCTCCTTCATGAGCTGAAGATAAATATTCTTTGCAGGCTTGCTCTGGCTCTTTTCCAATGCAGCTGTTATGGGATTTTTGGCTGTATATATTGGTTTGTATTTGTAAGTGGATTTTTACTCCTACTGTGTGTAATATCTTTATAATACACCTCCTCTATGAAGTGCCTACAGCACTCGTTGCAGATTTTATCTGTAGAAAGGATTTAAACTGTTATTGTCGGAACACTTAAGTTACCATAGTCATGGCAGGTGCCTAGTGCGGCCATTTTTGGCCAGATGGATCAGTGAACTCACATGACCCCTGTCCATTTCTCTAGACCAGGGGTCACAGACTCAATTCACTCGGGGGCCACTCGACAAAATGTTTTTCTCCCACAGGGGCTGCTTGCCAAATTTCATACTTCAAAATAAAATTTAACTATATCCAGTATGGTACTATGGACTCTAATACACACACAATAAGGCACTATTCATATCTATCAAGTTTAGGTGCAATTAGGGATTCCTGCGACAGGAAGCAGGAATGCCTAATCTGGTGTTAACAAGCGGCAGCTGTCACCCATTCAAGTTAATGATCAGGTGACAGCAGTTGCATGTAAACTTCTGCACACCGCATGTAATGGTATGTGATATGATTACAAGCTGTTAGAAAACAGTCACTCTCCCTGGATGCACAATCGATGCGTCCAGGGAGAGTGATTGATTACTAACCAAATGTAATCATATCTCATACCATTACATGTGATGTGCAGGCGTTTACATGCAGCTGCTGTGAAAAAAATTAAGTAAAATACAGAGCCCTCTCTTCTGCTTACCTTTTTGCAGGGAGGAGGCATCCCTGGTAATCCAGTGGTGATTAGTAAGGTCTGCCGCAGACCTTACTAATCCATCCTTTCGCCCATCGCTCACTGAAGGATTTCAAAGCGCTGCCTAAAAGGGTCTGAGTGCCGCCACAGAGAAGCAGCTATGCGGTCTGTATCCGACAGAGATGACTTTCCATGACAGACTGAGCTCTTCTTCAGGAAGGGAGGGGTCCTTTCTGAATTTCAATGACAGACTGAGTTCTTCAGAGGAGGTCCTTTCTGACCTTCTACCACAGCCTGGGCTCCTCTCTCGGGAGCACCTTACTGATCTTCCCTCTAAGACTGGTCTCATCCCACAACTGTTGATGTTTCGGGTGGGCAGGGACTAAGCACGCCTCCAATTGACCACCAATGATATGAAATCAGTCTATGTGCAAACAATAAATGCTTTAGGGGCTCATCTTAATATCATCAGCCCATCCCAACTTCAGAAAAGAAAACAGAATGGATAATCGATTGTACATAGATTGTATATAGATATCTAAAGAGCTCTAACACTAAACACTACAGAAAAGTTTTGTTTAGAGCAGAATTGTACTTGAATACAGGCCCTTTAACTTCCCGGGTTATTGTTTTATTTTCCACTTGAATTACAGGTCTGGCCGTTTATGGAATAATTATATCCACAGATAAATGAAAACAATACATCATTTATGATTACTTCTCACCAGGAAACTGAAGCAGTGAGTGGCGGATTTACAAAAGATTGAAGCACTTAATGTCTTCCCAGCATCGTGTTGTTTTTCCCCTACTGCTAAGACTCCCGGGGGAATAATCTAACGCAGATGAAAATTATACATGCTGAAACTCTCACCTTTATAATGAGCTCAGTATTAATCAGATTTACTCTGCTGGGGTTATTTTTGGGAAAAGAGGTCCGTAAAATATATCTGTTTTTTGCAAATAAAAATAACTGCAGAGCTCCATCTAAACAGCTGAACATGCAGTTGATGTAAATAGAGATGAACCCTTTCCATGAGAAAATATTTATAGTTCTGTTCAGTGGGTCTTGTGATTCACACACCCCTGTAACAGTTTATAGTCATGAGGGTGACACCACTATTCAGAGCCTACAGCTCTTTAGTCAGAAAATAAAAGCACCTCAACCTGCGCTGCAGCATTTTTTCCTATTTATTAAATGGCAAGGGTTACTTCTGATATGTTTCACGCTGAAAAGCTGCAGCCGGAGTGCTTTAATTCATTTTATTTTATGACTGAATCAGTGAGAGTGCAACAAGCTGGACCAGCACCCAGGGATTTTGCAGTGGAGCCTGTGATGTGTCACCTTGAGCAATAAATGTATCTTCTTCTGGAACGACATCCTGTGGTATGTCTCTGCCTCTAGCCTACTCGATGGACTCTGATAGAGCATTATTACACTACTGCAGCTCCTATTCCTAGAAGATGCCTAAATACATGTCCATTCATTCCCCAGTGCCTGGAACATGTGAGAGTGGCAGCACTGTGCAATTCAATAGAGCTTGCTGTCTCACAGTACTGGCATTTCACTCAAGGCCTTATTTTCCAGGGTATTAATGGAACTTAAAAACATGGAATTTAAGTAATTATTCTAGCAGTATTTAAAAATCCACTTTAAAATGTGTGTCCATACTTGGACAGTGGGATAAGCTTTCTCTGTAATCTCGTAGATGTTTTCTTCCAGTGAAAAATACCTACCTTAAGCTTTCCACACATACAGCAGTTTTCCTTTTTTTTTTGTTTCAATTAGGGATATATTTTTACTCACTATGTGTTTTACTTGTTTCTTTCAATTTTATATCAGCAGCTCAGGACCATACCAGGTCACATGTCCTCAACATTGGAAGGGAGCCTTGCCAGGAGGAAGACTCTGGCAAAAGCACCTTGTTCTCATGTTGATGAGGAAAAGGGCCTTTTCCCCACATCCTGTCCGAAAGAGAATGTAGGGGTTTGTGGGCAGTAGACTTATCAGAAACTGGAAGCCCTCTTTAATCACGATCATTGCCTATCATAATGAACAACGCCAGCCGACCCACTGAAACAAAAAACACGGCGACATGTCCATACCAAATGACTGCCCGCTGTAAATTCAAAATAAAGCTTGTGGATTGCCTCAATATTGGCTCCCTGCTCTAACCTCTCACCCTAAAATACGTTGAGTAAGAACAAAGTAAAAAATAAGGGTTTGTAGAGAGGTATAAAAACGATGCATATACTGTATCCGAGAATTTCAGGTTTGCATATGCCCAGTATTCACATTCTCAGACCAAATACTTATATTTAAATTTAAAGAGTCATGATTCCAAAACTTTCATAGATACAATATCCAAATACTTATCTAACTTGATTTGTCCCAAGTTAGATATGTATTGGATATTGTATCTATGAAAGCTTTGGAATCATGACTCTTTAAATTTAAATATAAGTATTTGATCTGAGAATGTGTTCACTGGGCATATGCAAACCTGAAATTCTCGGATAGCATTGTATGCTGCATTGATTGGATCCATTTTTATCTATTCATTTAATATTTGTATGTTCAATAAATTTTGATATATTTTATATATATATGCATCGGTTTTATACCTCTCTACAAACCCTTCTTTTTTCTTGCCCACTGTAAATGACAGCTCTCTGGACTGTCAGCTGGAATGTTAACAAATGGACAGGTTTGCTGCTGATGTAATTGACTAAACATGATCATATTATTTAGTCAAGTATGTCACCAGCATCCTTGCCCCTTTGTTTACATTCAGCCTTCAGAAGAGGAACCTCACGGTTGGAAGCTGAATAGGCCAGTGGGGGTCCATCACTGGTTGCTAAGATGGTGGCAGGCGTTGGTAATGCTGCTGGTAAATGTAGCACTTCCCACTGGGCTTTGGGTAGGTGAGCGGGTTAACATGCCATTTAATTTGCCGAACAGTCAAAGTTCAGAGCAAATTCTACTTAAAGTATATCTAGGGTCAAAACCTCTTTTTATAAGTTTTAAATGGAGTGAGGAAGGGTTAGATCCCCTCTGAGGTTTTTTTTTCTTTTTTTTACCTGTCTGTGTGCCCATTGGGGAGATTCACCCTCTCTGTTGATCTGGGAACCATTGCCACTTTGCCCAATGTGATGGGAATTCCAAAATTTTACAGTCACCAGAACAGGAGGTGATGGGAAATCTTCCAATGGAGACACTTGTTCTGATGTCAACTCTGCAAGAGGGGTTTTAACCTCACATTACCTCACAAGAGATTTCCTCTTACTTTCTTTTGTGTTTCTTATACAGGAAGTGAAAGGATATCTTCCCGACAGGACAAGAACATTTGGAGATTTTCAGTTTTTACTATCTTAAACTTGAACAGAGTTATTCACAAAAGGGTGAAGGGTTTGGAGAAGGCAGGAGAAGTGAACAATCTAGGCCAAAATAGCTAATTTGGAAAAATTCTCCAATTTAGCTCACTTTCCAGTTCAGCTATGTTGTCCTAGATTGTTCTCTTCTCTTGCCTTCTCCAAACTCTTCACCCTTTTGTGAATAACCCTGTAAATCTATCCAAAACTAAAAATAAACATTTTTCTTACAACACAGGGAAAGAGATGCAAAGCACACTGGGAATCCAGGACGTTGGTGAAAGTGATGGGCAGATGGAAGCAGCACTCTCTACATAAAAGGGATTTTTTCAAGTATACTTTGATTGCATTATCAAAAACAGCTATAGTATACTGTATATTCCTATTGCAATGCAGATGTTGTAACAGAATAGGATATGTAGGAACTCCTTTCATATAAAGCAATATACTTTGTTTTAAATTCTACAAAAAAGAAAAAAACATGTAAAATCACACCCACAGCAACCTCCATTTTTATACTTCTTCCCTTTAAAGCAGCTACTGTCCTTAGGACACAGGAATAGCGCTATGCACTAGGGCTAGGCTTTAAAACTCAGGGGAAGCCATTTTGTCACAGGTCACATCATGTTGCCATGACAACCCCATCACTTCCCCCCCCACAAGGCAAATATCACAAAATCTCTTCTCCGTAAGTCCATAAAAATGCGATGACTCTGTGCATGCCAGGCTCCACGTTCCGCTCCGTGCACTGTAAAGTCATAAATAATACGTAGACTGTGAGCAACAGATGCTGGTGGCCTGCAGGTTTTCATCACAATGTGGGACAAATTGTCTCTGACACTAGAGCTGCCTTGCCTTCTTGGCAACACGTCCCCGGTTTTATGGGAATTGGCAGCTATTTGAAGTCAAACACATCTTCTAAAATGACTGCTCGGTGTGTGTCGACTCAATATAGGAAATCTTTCATACAAAGACAGCGTATAATGTGGGTTTGAATCCCACAGATATAGGTTTATTGTCATTGGTACAGAAGTTGTAACAACAAATTCATTTTCTGGCAATGACACAATTCGCCGATCGTTTGTCTTGTCTTATCCCATTAGAGGTTTCATAGTAATTCATTAGTCGGCCAGTCTGCTTTACCTGCTCAGTGACATTCGGTCAATGCTGCACATATTTGCCACATATTGACTTTCCTGCAGAAGAGGATTTTGGCATTTTTGTCAACCTGATGGGATCCAGACAGAACTTCCTAAATCAGACCTCATTTTTATCAAAATGCCTCTTGGTGATTAATAATAATGGCAATTAGTGTAATAGTGTGAGTGACTCTCACGTGGGATATGTGGGGTCTATGGTGGGCTATGTGGGGTCTATGGCAAGCTGTGCAGGCTCTATGGTGGGCTGTGCGGACTTTCAGTTAGTTGTGCAGGGTCTGTGCTGGGCCTTGTGGGGTCTTAGGAGGGCTTTGTGATCTCACCAGGAGTCCCGGTCTCGGTGGGCGAGCGGCATGGATCCATAGGAAGGAAGAGATGTGCAGTTGTAAACAGGTGCTGCGATTCACCGGAAGGCTGGCAGGATCTTGCACCTGTTTACAGCATCGGCTTTGGTGTAAAAATTGAAAGCGCCTGTATCGGTGCTTAGTATTGGAGACAAGGTGAGGGTGGAAACGAGGGGGGTGCTGCAGCTGCAGGAGAGGTGCAAAGGTCACATGGAATCGCCTGGTGGCTTGGATTCGGCCCGCAGGCCTTGTGTTTGGCACAAATGATCTAGCCCTTTTTTAAAATAATCTACAGATTGGCTAGAATAGATTCTTTGGAAATCTACTCCACATTTTCAGAACTGTAAAGATACCTTTCCATATGCAGAGGGTCAACCTCTTATCCTTTAGGTGCAAAGAGTGCCCTCTTGTCATTTGCAATGACCCTAAAGCATAAAAATGTACACCATGGACCGTTTTTGTATTTCTACTTTATATCAAATCTACAGCTTTCCTGTGCAATTGCTATAGAAAGTACTTAATAGATTTGCTTTCTTTTTGACCCCACTGACCAATTAACAATTAGTTATTTTGTAAAGGCCTACATCCTCAGACCGAGTCTATTGACTGTTAATGTAAATAATTTATATTGGGGGATTTGATTAAGGCTGGCCATTCACTGCTCTATTTTTCTCATTCAACTCACAAGCTAAAAGAATAAAAAGAAAAAAATTGAGCAGATTCCTCCACCAACACTACGAGTGTGTCGATCGAGGAATCCCTGCTGTTTGCATTGTATTCTGACAGCGGCCACCGGCCCCTGTCAGAATACCCAAATAAAGCCGCCAGCTCATTGGCTGCCTGCTCTGTTCACATGAAAATTTTCTGGACGGCTCCAACCATTGTGCGAATTTCGGGCCGGCTCCTCAAGAAGGCTATGGCCACCCTTACTCTCATTAAAGGAGAACTATGAGGTGAGTGCTTTTCACTCACCTCATAGTTCTAGCCGACCTGTGACAATGAGACTGTCACAGGTCGGCTCAGTAGATCGGGAGGTGAGCGAACACATACCGGCGTTCGCTCACCTCTCGATCCTGTCACGGCTCTCTGCCGTGACAGGGGAGGGGCTGGATTCCCCCTCCCCGCTCCGATCTGCCAGCGCTGACTGGCGGAACGAACGGGGGAGGGGGCGGGTACAGCTGGCTCTGCCTCTAGATAGGCAGAGCCAGCTGTCAGTCACGCAGCTGGGCGGATCCCGGCACATTTGTCGGGATCCGCTTCAGCTGCGGCATCTCAGTATACCATGAGCAGCAGCTCGCGGTATACTGCGGCGTCTCAGTATACCGCAAGCTACAGCTCACGGTATACTGAGCCTAGGGTGACGGGAAGACGCTAGTTTGTGTCCTCCCGTTACCCTAAGGAGAACTATGGGGAAAAGCCTTAACCCCATAGTTCTCCTTTAACAACCTACCGATCCTTTGGTATCTTTGGCCATCTTAATTTCATTCTCATATATGGTTTATTGTATACTTTTAAACTTTCGAATGATGAAAGTGTTGCTTCCATTGTATATTTTTAAAAGTCCTTTTATTATTGTTTGTGACTTTTTTAACATTAGATGTGAGCCGTATATGATTTATTTGTATCCTCTTTATAAGGATATTTATTTTATATAATTTTGTTGAGGCAGATATAGATTTCTTTTGGTGGTATTTAATAACCACTGGGTTTTTTTTGTTTAGTTTTTTTAACAAATAAGGACTAAATTTAAAAAAAATCTGTTTCTATTACTTTCTCTTGTAGAACACATCAAATAAAATGCCAATATAGTACAACCATCCCCAAGATGTCCTGTTTTTGGAAAGTAGACACTCCATGGTGATCTTATTTTTTGCAAACAATTTTGGAAAATTAAGAAACATGCTGGTATTCAGGTTCACTTAGATTTTTACTGTCACGCCTTCTATAGGTACAATGAGGTGGATCGCAACTGCAGAGGGATGAGCGAGGACGGCTCCTCAGGCTCGAGTCCCAGACGTCACTCCCAATTTTAGGCGGGGAGTTTGGGACTCTAGCATCACAGCCGTCACGTAATAAAGGAAGGTATTTTCAGAGCTATTCATAGCCTAGCGTCACAAGCAGTAAAGGAAAATCAAGGTAGCTGGTGCACTTTCTAAGGAGCGGTGGGCCACTCGGATGCAAGTAGGAATCCCCCCAACTTTGACAGTTCGTGGTTAAATGCTAGACAGTCAGTATCATTCACAAGGCTTAGGATCAGAATGTCAGCTTAAGGCTCCAACCAGAGCTGTACTTGCGTTTGGGAGTCCAGATAGGGGTTCCAGGTCCAAGTCCAAGTGGCCAATCAGGAGGTGATCCGGTCCAGACAGTCCAGGGGGGTCCCTGGAGGCTTTCTTGGGGCAAGAGGAGGCAGCAGGTGTTCTGACTCCAATTGTGGAACGCCATGCTGCCTCAGCTGGGGGTTTAAATAGCCCTAGGAGAGGGGCAGAGCCGTCCGTCCAGAACGAACGACTTCCGCGTTCCACCATGGAACGCAGGGCGCTCGCCTCACAATCAGGAAGTCGAGCGGCTTCCGCGTTCCACCCTGGAACGCAAAGCGGCCGTCCCAGAGGAGGGAGAGACAGGAGCGGTACGAGTCGGACGGGACTCATTACATTTGCCTACTTAAGCCAAGTGAAAATCTTCCCCTATTGACTTTTATGGAGCTCGCCTACCTCCACCTCCCAGATGGGAATCGAGCCCCATAGAAGGCGATAGAGATGTACCATGAAGGCGGGGTCAGGAGAGGGAGACGTCCACTGAGTGATGTCAATCAACTAAGGAGGCTGCGCTCATTACAACTCGGTTATAATGCATCTGTGCAGCGGGAGGGAGGGATCAGTCATCATAAAGGAGCAAAAAGGATAAGTGCACTTTGTTCAGCAGTGCTTGAGGTTGGCATGGGAAAGGGGGTGATTTCAGTATCAATCTTGACACAGTACAGATGATACTTTTGGCAAAGACAAGCTAAGAATAGATTTCAATGTGTATATTTAGCGGTTAGAAGTCCAAGTTGAATTTAAAGTCCGGAGGATATGAATATCAATTGCCAACATTTCGGGGGCACGGAGGTCCCCTTTATCAAAGTGACAAGCATAGATGGCCCATATTAGATGGAATATCATCTACCAAAGCTTCAGGGGCATAAAGGTCACCTTTCAAGGTGCAATCATAGACACTGTTCCTTTTACCTTGATAATTTGAAACTTCATGCCCACAAAATGTTGGATCTTCAGTAAATCATTGAGACTCATTTCCTTGCATGTTGGCCATCTTTTTTTTTTAAAGTGTTTATATCTGTCTGCTTCCTCTTTAGGAAGATTTACTCACTATGTTTCCTTGTGACCACTGTCACCAGGACTGAACATGAGGGAGAAAACAAAATGTTGAGTTGTCACCGGAGCAGGAAGAGAAGGGAAATCTTCCAATGTCAATACTTGTTCTGGAGACAACTGTTCAAGAGGGCATTTCCCTCACTTTGAAGAGATTTCCTCTCACTTTCTGTTGTCTGAAGTGAAGGGAAATCTCCCCAAAGAGACACAGATGGCATAAAAAGACTTTTCATGGGCATGTACCAATGCAAACCTTTACAAACATTGGGGGGAGTTTTCAACAAGTGCACGAAGAAAGATTAATTGTGGAGAACTGGGCTGACTTTTCACTCGGCTACCAGTTTTACAGCAGGAATGGACTGCACCTAAATGGGGAGGGTGCAGCTCTTCTGGTGGAGAAGATGGTTAATAGACTGGAAGAACGTTTAAGCTAGAATCAGGAGGAGAGGGATCAAAAATGACTATGCCAGACAGCAAGCAAAGATCAAAAACATCAGACAGGACAAAGAAAAGGGGAGCAGGTGTGAGAGGAGTGAGACAGGGGACAATATCGATACCAGACACCAGGGAAGAAAATTTAACATTTTCCAATAATAAGAGTCTGGCAGAAGTGACACTAGAGACTGATATTTTTAAGGCTAAAACTAATAGTGATATAACCCAGAAGACAAGCAAAAAAAATAAAAGGCATGTTTACAAATGCTAGAAGTCTGGCAAACAAAATAGATCATCTAGAGCTTTTACTGATTGAGAAAGAGTAGGACCTTGTGGGAATAACAGAAACCTGGTTTGATAGCACCCATGACTGGAATGCAAATATTGAAGGGTACAATTTACTTCATTAGGGACCGAAAGGATAGAAGAGCTATAGACCTCCAACCATAAGGGGAAAGGGGAAGAGGAGGAGCTTCAACTAATGTCACAGATAGAGATGGCAGGGAGGCATGTCAATGTTATAATTGTAGAGGACTTCAATTACCCAGATATTGATTGGGTAAATGGAACCACTCGATCATCAAAGACCCGTCATTTCGTACATTGTCTACAAGACAATTACATGGGACAAATGGTGGAAACACCAACTCGATATAATGCTTTATTGGACTTACTCATTTCTAACAATAATGAGCTAATCATAGATGCGGCTTTAAGGGTCAACTTGGGTAAGAGTGATTATATGGTAATACCAAGAACACTAACTTCAAAAAGGCAAACTTTAGCAAACTGCAATCATTTATTAAATGATATCGATTGGAATGAAATCTTCCGGACAATGAAAATGGAAGACAAATGGGAATGCTTCAAAACCATATTAAATAACAATATTTGCCAATGTATACCATTAACTAACAAATGTAAAGGGGCACAAGTTAAACAAGGGTAGTTGAATTCTAGAGTTGAAAGCTTATTCTATCTCTGTGAGGCAGAAAATCTTAATTTGGCTGAAGTGTAAATCTGTGTCTAGTATTTTAGCTCATATCTCTGTAAGGAATGACTTCAACCAGCCCCTGGGTTGGGGGTGAGATTGCTACAGTGTGATAATAGCAGAGGAGGCTACGGCACAATTTTCCACCTGACAGTGGGAGAGTGAAGGTAATAAAACTGTACGCCTTTACAGCACAGATACTTCATGCAATCAATCTTTGTTTTTCACTTTGGCTCCCGAATCACAGCCCCAGCCTCCAATCGCCAGATGACATCCCTTCTGTGTAAATTGCAGCCACAGTGGCCTGATTTCAACACGAGGCGTGGCATATAACCCTCTACTCTGACTATCCCTCAACTTATTGCCATTACCCCGGCAGCAAGCTGCAAATCTCATTTCTTTTCTTTTTTTCCTTTATTGCATCTGTGATCTGCTGCTGGCGGCGGCACTGTGAAGCTGTGACTTCGGCTTCGCTACACCAGGCCCGGCATGAATGTTTAACCACGTTTGCTGCCCCAAGACTCATTCTGAACAGAGCAGATGGAGCTGTCAACTTAGCTTATACCTAACCTTCCAGAATGTAGCCAAGCGCAATGCGGAGCCGAATCCAGGCTTCTTGTAGCAGCTGGTGGAAGCGTCATACAGCAGTCACGTGGGACAAATAACACTAATTAGCATTAATACATGCATAAAAACGTGGAATCAAACAATAAGGGGGAGGAAAAAAAAAAGGCTGAGCGTGTGGTTCACATTTGATTTTTAGTTAACGGGCAGGCCTGGTAATCCTGGGGCCTGGCAGTGTGCGTCGATTTAATGTGTCATTAAACAAATGGTTCGGGAAGCCCCTCTCCCGGCTAGTGAGGGATACCTGCTGGGCCAATAGCGCTCATCCAGAACTCATCATCGCAAATGGATGGAACAGAAAACGCCATTTATTAGGGAGCAGCGTGAGACGAAGACATTAAACAGAGCCAGTTTGCGTCCAATCACAGTGCAGATGGTTTGGAATTTAGATACCTGGACGTGCTGCAGTAATTGGTAGTAAAGGCAACCTATAATTGTCTTTTATTATTTATTTAGGCATACAGGCAACTGTGATTGACTTAAAAGGGAACCAAATAATATTATGTTAAGCCAATAGAAAGACGATTTTTTTTTTATGTTGATAATCTGTCTATGTTAATAAGGGCTTATGCAGCAGGGTGTGCTTGCCAAAGGCTGCCTTATGCGTATATATACAGTGTGATATATATATATATTTTTTGAAACAGATGAGGAGCTCTGACTTTGCTCTGACCTCAGTTACTGCTTGGGTCAGTGATTCGAAAGGTATTGAAGCCAGAGAGAGCCAGGCAACAAGCAGCTTTAGAAGGAGGTCAGTAACGGAAGCCCCGATAATATTTCAAAAACCCTGCTTTTGTGTCATACTGTACTGACACGCAGCAGCAATCTATTGCATGCAGGAAAGCCTGCAATGTCAGAATGTCTCAGATAATATACTTAGATTGAATGCAATCAACATTAATATCTTTACTTAAAAGTATCTATCCCCCGCTAAACTACTGGCCAGTAGTATTGTCCTAGGCTAGCCAACGTTGGGGCCCTTGCTGTATAGCAGATGTGAACAATAAACAGGGTGTCACTGCGGCCAAAGGCCTCTCACCACTCCTCAGATCAAATGGGAAGAGATGAAGTCTGCTGGTGGAAGCTGGGTGTCCTCTCTCTCTCTAGTCGACTCTGGGAGGAAGGTGAAGTCATCTGGGTCCCTTGTAAGAAGTTTTCACTCATTCAGGATACTGGCAGTCATCTCCCTCTGGATGGCTGGATCACCCCAGTGGCTGGTTCGGCAGTGCGACTAGGCCTCGATGTCCTTTGCGTTAACCAAGTCACCGGACCTCACTTCAGGCACTCGATCGGGTCCTCTCCGATTCAGCAACTCAGATCAGTCTCTCTATAGACGGCTGCACAGAGCCTGTGTGTCCCTATATGTCAGCGGTGACCACACAGCTTTGTTTCACACAGTCTTAACCCACACAGGGTTACACAGGTCTGTCCTCTTCAGATGGCTGTCCCAGACTGAGGCTGCTCTGCAGTTGCAACCCATAAGCCTCCTGTTTCCTTCCCCACAGCCTCCTGGGTAATGCAGTTCTCAAAAATCCTTTCAGCAAACGTATCCAAATCAGCTCTGTATACAGTCTCCACAACCTGTGCTCTCTGGCTCCACCTGCAGCTGCAATATCTTTCCTCTTAAAGGAGCTGAAATCACAACAGGGCTACACCGCTATAACAGATTCAACACTTCACAAGGTTTAGGAGTGTTTTTATAGGAATGTTTGACCATTCTTCCAGAAGCGCATTTGTGAGGTCAGGTACTGATGTTGGACGAGAAGGCCTGGCTCGCAGTCTACGGTCTAATTCATCCCAAAGGTGTTCTATGGGGTTGAGGTCAGTCAAGTTCCTCTATTCCAAACTCGCTCATCCATGTCTTTATGGACCTTGATAATGTATAATATTTTATTTCTATTTCTGCTGCCAAGAAACACGGCATATCGGACATGGTTCAAGACACAACAACACCCCACAGAAAACCACTTGCTGCTGATAATTACAATTCCAGCCCTAAAGAAGGTCTTTCTATCATATCATATAGAGATCCATTTGGTTATAGTATCTTTTGAGTCCAATCAAATTCGTATCCCATTCTAAGCCTTGATGAAGGGGAAGTGTTTTTGCCCCTGAAACGCATGGGCTGTTTCTTGTTTGATCGAATTGCAAACAATTAACGGCACTTTTGGACTCTTTCACCTTTTGGCTTGGCGCCCTTTATTTCTGAACATTGAGTCAGTTCTGGCTACCCAACAATGGAAGCCTGTTTTGTTTGGGAGCTGCCATGCCAGTGCCAAAGAGCTAATTTGCGAATTTGCTGCATCTGGATGATTTGAGTGAGCACAGAAGCCTCTTAAATGTGTTACTTTGGACTGCACACCTTCTCTGGCTATTATGAGGAGTCCCCCACCATGCCTGTTGGGTTTGTTATTGAGAATGTAACAATAGGAACACACAAAGATGGGCAGGGCACCCAAGACTCCTAGGTGAACAGGAACATAGCCAGGAATTATGGCAGTGCAATCTTTCTTTTAGAGTAATAGACACATACAAGAAGGTCAGGACTAACTCAACCCATCAGTTGTCACCATCATCTATGGGTGGAATGATATTTTAAAATAATTGGATTTGTGATGGTATTGGTGAGAAATAAATACATTCTGTTTTAAGATGTCACTTTTGTGCATTCCTGCTTACAACAAATATTTGAAATCTTTACCAAGCTGTAATGCTACCTGCTTTTATCGAATCTCAGTATGGTTGGTTAAAGCCGCCTTGAAGCTACTGAAGTAAATGTAATACTTGGATTTCCCATTCATTGAAAGTTTATTCACTGTGATTTCAAAGTCCCGGGTCCTTGCAGGGATGTGAACGCTATAAGTTTATCATATGTTTCTTGTATATGTGATATGACAGCAGGCTGAACAGATAAGGCTCAATTTACTAAAATGGATGAGTTATTCCATTACTCTGAGTTACTCCACTAGATCATTTTACAGTCATTTTATCCTAACAATTTATTTTATGAACATAAATGTTGCTTAGGTGTTATATTAGTAATATTTTTTTTATTTTTTACAGGAACTGGACATTGAGCTATTAAAAGCCTGATTTCCTTGTGAATCGTTATTTTATCTCATAAAGGACTGTTTTATTGCCAGCTTCAAACTGCTCCTTTTTCTGCTCCCCTTTATAGGCACGTCAATAAATCACCCACTGTTATCATCAGACTGAAACTGCTCATTTTTCTGCTTACTACTACAGGCACTTTAATAAAACACCTTCTGTTATTGTCAACCTCATACTGCTCCTTTTCCTGCTGTACCCTATAGGCACTTAAAGAAAACCTAACCATTATCAGACTCAACTTGCTTCTTTTCCTGCTGTCCTCTATAAGCACTTCAGTCAAACACCCATTGTTATTGCCAGCTTCAAACTGCTCCTTTTCCTCCTGTCCCCTATAGGCTCTTCAACAAAACTTCCACCATTATCATCAGACTGAAACTGCTCCTTTTCCTGCTATTTTTTATAGGAACATCAGTAAAACACCCACTGTTATCACTAGCCTCAAACAGCTCCTTTTGCTGCTATTTTTTATAGGAACTTAAGTAAAACACCAACTGTTATCACCAGCCTCAAACAGCTCCTTTTGCTGCTATTTTTTATAGGAACTTAAGTAAAACACCTATTGTTATCACCAGCCTCAAACAGCTCCTTTTGCTGCTATTTTCTATAGGAACTTCAGTAAAACACCCACAGCTATTGCCAGCCTTTAACTGCTCTTCTCTTTAGACACTTCAGTAAAACATTTGCAGTTATCACCAGCCTCAAACTGCTCTTTTACCAGTTCTGCCCTATAGGCACGTCAATAAAACACCCAATGTTATTGCAAGGAATGTGTGGAGTGATTTTGACTAAATTGGTTCCACCACTGGCAAATGTTGACAGAACACACATTAGTACATGATCCAGTGTGCTGCTATTCATTTCAAATGTCATTGCAATGCACTAAATGCAGTAGCGTGTAACACAACCACACTGGAGTACATCTCAATACGCATGCTGTAAGTTGTCCATTTTTGTGCTTTAAAGCTGCACTCCAGGTATAAATTATTATGCATTGTTACAATGTAAGTATGCATATGCCATAGCTGATTGGCCAACGGGGATCTTGTAAAGCACTGTAGTACCCAGATCTACTACAGTGCCTTCCCTGATCTTCCGGGTCTGCCCAAATAATTTATCAATCCAGTGGTACCTCTGTTCACGAACTTAATTCGTTCCGCGATTCTGGTCACGAACCGATTTGGTCGTGAACCGAATCAAACTGTGATCACACCGTGATCGCGACTAGAGGAAGCCATGACCATGTGTCAGAGCAGGGAAAATGGCTGTGATTGTGTTCGTCACCAGAAGCGGAGTTGGCGAACGGAGGCAAAATTTTGCCGAACAGAAGCGCTTGTGAACCGAGGTACCACTGTATATTCAAACTGCACACTTTACTATGTCCAATGTTGTCCAGCTATGGTGCTGTAGCTAACAACAACTGGCATTATTATGGTCATTAGTAGCATCAGGCAACTAGGGCAAGTGCCCCACAAGTTTTGCTGGGTGTCCTGGGTCCCAGGGCCCTGATTGCCTGTCATTGTTTTAAATACAATGTGCAACTTTGACTGAATGGCAATCACAGTGTTCCTGGGCTGCCACCTCCCTGCCACAGTCGTACGAGATGTGACTGCTGCCAAACAGCAGACAGCTTACAGGATGGAAGCACCAGCCACCAGAGGACCCCTTGTAGGTCCAGTAAGTCAAGTAGAATGATAGGAAAGGAGAGCATAAGATATGAAAGACTAGCAGAGGATTGAAGGACATGATAGGATAAGATGAACAGTAAATGATAAATGTGCTGCACCACTAAATAAAATCACATCCTATGTGTGTAAGGTACAAATATGACTGACACCATTCAAACCATGCAAGTTGTAATCAAGCCAACATATATCGCTAACAATGTTCATCCCGTTAGCATTTCAACTGTCTCTTCCCATAACCTTAAAACTGAAAAATTATCAACAAACCTAATTTTGAAAATTAACCTTTACCAGTTGACCTAATTGTAACAATTTAATCCAAAACCTAAAAATGTATCTAAAGACAAAATTTTATTTTATTATTATTTAATTATTATTTTTTGATAGAGAGGTGAGAGATTGGAAGCTGTGTTGGGTTTATATGGCTGTACGTGTCTTTGTTAGGGAAATTTACTTTTGCTGTTTGTCTTGGTAAACAATGTCACTGAGACTGGAAGTGATGGAAATTTTGAGTTGCCACAAGAACAGAAATACAGGGAAAGCTTCCTATAGTGACACTTTTCAGGAACAGCTGTCTAAGAGAGGATTCCCTCACTTTGGATAGATTTCCTTTTCCTGTTGTGTAAACAAAATAAAAAAAGGTTTTTGGTTTTAGATAAACTTTAACCTTTAACATTTCTCCCTATATGTATGCCCCTAAACCTGACTAACTTTGAAAATAAAGCTATCACATGACCTATCAGACTAGCGTTCATCATATAGGGCTGATATTTACCTTATGTATCAAACTTTTCAGCACCCACACACAATAGTCCTGTACCTTTGTACCTAAGTTGCAGCATCTAAAATCAATGATCCACAGCAGAGACCAGCTGTCATAGGATTTGATTTGGCAGTGAACCCTGCGCCTCTGTCCACCCAAAAAAAGTCTGGGGTAAAATGTAACTTTACGCACAATGTAAACAGCTTGAAGTAAATTGCTCTGTGAGATACCCCCAGTATGTCTGTACATTTGCCTCTCTGTATGAATCTCTCAGGCTGACATTGCTTGTATATTGTTAAATGGTTCCAATTACTCCCCCTACCTCCTTTCCATCCTCATAATAAGCATGTTCATCATAATGGCTTATTAATCTAACTCCTGGTGTGAGTGTGAGATGCAGTGCATCATGGGAACATCCTGCCCCCTCTGTTATTGGCTAACACTGACTTGCTAATTGCTTTCGATCGTAGGAGTCCATTGGTGGCAAAATCAGACTACTTTGGCAAATTTATTAAGACTTTGGACTTTTACTTTAACATCTTAGTTCCAAATATATATATATATATATAT
>NW_017306723.1:881656-935562 GCF_000935625.1 Nanorana parkeri
ATATCATAGCAGGAATTTATTTTACAAATTTGATGTTTGTAATGAGATAATCTACCCTTAGTCTCTTCATACATGTTGGAATGCATATAGAATGAATATATTAGACTATTTGTCTCCCTCTAACTATGCTGAAAAAGTAATTTACATTCCTAATTGTATCATATTAAATTTAGCCTGGCCACCCATAAATATAATGCAAGAAGCAATAATGTCAGACGCATCGTCTTCCCCCCAAATCACATTATAGCTGTTCTTGTAAAAATTACGGCTGCTTAGCTTCTCGCGTTAGCTGTAGCAAATGATATTTCTGTTCATTTAGCCTACACCGCATAAGTTAATTTCTACCATTTGTCATACAGCAGTCAGCTGAGATATCTGATTCTCTCCATTACTCGTACGTCACCTCTCTATTTTCTTTAATGGGTCACTTCTCCTTAACTGCAATACAAAAATCAGATATGTTTGTCTTTAGTCTATACATGATGTTTATCTTTTATGATGGGTAGGTGGGATTACATGTGGTTTGGTAAAATGTGGCACTTTGCTTACAAATGGAATAGTTATTGCATTGTTTTTAGTGTTAGAATGTATGACTTTCATATACACACATATTTGACAAAAGTAATGAGTATATACTAGTTGTGCCCATGAACCATCAGTTGTATGCTCTTATGTACTGTGTTCCTCAGCTGCTAACCGCCTTGATATTGAAATTTGGTGTTGACTTGTTTGCAGGAAAAATGTTGATCATGGTACAGACCATGGGTTGTTAGGAAGCCTCAAACCTTTTCCCAGGTAATCCCAGGAATGCAGAACCACAACCAGCTTATGAGGTACCAAGCTTAGATACACAAAAAAATTATTTGGACTAAGACCTCCATAGATAGAATCTGTTAATAAACCCAACAGCCCATCAGTTTAACTGCTAACAGTCCTTATAGGTTTTAATCCCTTTGACAAGGATTCAGGTCCTGACAGTAGTAGCTACAAGGGAGACCTTACGATGACCTTACGTTATCACAAGAATCCAAAGATCCCCAATATGTGGGAGGGTATATTATTTTTTGTGTGTGTATGTGGGGTGTGGGGGTTAATAAGGTGGTGTGTAATATTTTATGTGTGGGGGGGTTAATAGGGGGATTATATTATTTTATGTGTGTGGGGGGTTAATAAGGGGGGGAGTATATTATTTTATGTGTGTGTGGGGTTAATAGGGGGGGGGAGTGTATTTTTTTGTGTGTGTGGGGGGAATTGTATTATTATATTTGTGCGGGGGGTGCAACGTTGAAAAGTGTATTATTGTGTTTTAAGCCGCCCATACACCTTACAACCATCGCACGACTTTTGTTGTGTGATGGTTGTAAGGTCATTAAAATCTCGTACGATCTGCCCATCTTGGACAGGCAGATTGTACTTGCAATCATCGCAAGCCTTCCCTGCTGAGGGGAGGGCTTCCGATGATTGCAGTGCTGAGCAGGCAGTGCTTGCGCACACCGGCCCATGCGGCATTCGTCTTCCGACCACGCCACAACCCGCCAAAAATCGTATGATTTTCGGCAGGTTTTCCAGCGTGCTCGGAAGAAGAAAGACGATTGTCGTACGATCGCGGGATCACCCACAACTATTGTACGATAATCGGCAAGTGTATGGGCACCTTTAGTGTATATTAGGCCCCATTCACACCTACAGTATATTTCAGGTGTGATTAGAGATTCCTGTGTCAGGAACTTGCGTTTTCCTGCAGCAGGAATCCCTAATCTGCCGTTTACAAGCAGCAACTATCATAAGATAAGAATTATCATAAGATTATTTAGGAGGGTGCGTTTACGGGAGGAGTTAAGGTCGGGCGGGGTAAGGTTTAGGTTGGGCAACTGGTGGCTAGTAGGCCTGGCTAGTAGTTCAGGACTTGAAATTTTAAACCCTGGCTTACATAACAATGATATATGCTATATATTTTAAAAAAATGTTAAGTGGAGTTTTTCCTTTAAAGAAAAACTCCAGGAATAAGTTTATTAACCCCTGCAGTGGGGCTACCTCCACACTGCAAGGATTAAGTGCTTGTTTATGTCTTGGTGCTAAAAATAATTTTATACTCACCAGACTATCTGAGTCGGCTTGTTCTTAGACCAGTGTCTTGAGCGTCTCTCCCCCTCTTCTGCAGCGGTCTAAGGATTGTGGTGTCGTCACGCTCTATACATCGTGCAGTCTATGTACAGTATACACCTGAGGAAGCCATGAGCATTCCATCTGCAGCAGAGGAGTAGACACACTTCATTGATCACAGAAGCAGGAAACCGGCTTGAATAGTCTGGTAAATATAACTTTTTTTTAGCGCCTAGACAAAAGCAAGCACTTAACCTTTGCAGTGCGGTGGTAGGCCCACTGCAAGGGTTAATAAAAAAAGTTTTAACTGGAGTTCTTCTTTAAAGCAGATATGCCGTCATTGATTTTGGCAAGGTTTGTGGCTGGGGAGAAGTTGCCACAACATATTACTTTCTGTGACGTCATAATCGGATCCTTGTATTCCTATATAGGAGAGCACAATGAGAGGTGGCAATGAGCTGAGTGAGCATTCTCATCCTATAACAGGAAGTCTCAGGACATCACTTAATGGTAGGATCACCAGGTAATATTAACTTGCTAGAATAAAGATAAAAATAAATATGCTCTGCATGATTAAAAGTCAGGCAGAAACTGATTGTAGCCATATTCATGCAGATAAAGCGAACCTTTCACTATTCATTGTACGTTATCATTCCCTCCCTCCTTTCTCTC
The DNA here is from genome assembly GCF_000935625.1 of Nanorana parkeri. Taxonomy (NCBI): domain Eukaryota; kingdom Metazoa; phylum Chordata; class Amphibia; order Anura; family Dicroglossidae; genus Nanorana; species Nanorana parkeri. Next base: position 884,432 of record NW_017306723.1, read on the forward strand.
TATTACAAAAGTGTTAAGAATTGTCATATTTTGGGACCTGTTTATAGTTCATTATTTCTCCTCTACTCTCCCACTTCCTCATTTCTGCTGATGACATCACACATCCCATAAGCTTGCAGGTCAGTAAGTGCCAAAGTATCATGAGAATTTGCACCTGCATAGCTGACATCTAATCCATCAACACTTCAGCACTACTGACCTGCTGCCTCCTGAGATGTGTGACGTGACTATCCCAGGAGGCTGCGGGAGCCATTCTTGCCAAGGCCAGAAGTGAGGAAGTGGAAGGATTAACTATTTACAGTTAACAAAACTAATTCAGCCTTTTTTCCATTATAAATCCACTTCTACCTGTTTATATATTATTGTTTTCTCTATTTCTCCTATTAAGGTCCAGCAAGGCAAGTAAATAATAGGGTGATGATAGAGAAGCTATGTGTTAAGTTAGAATAGGACATTGGAAGCAATGGGGTCTATTCACGAAGCAGCCGAAGGATCTAGCCGTAGCTTCGGCCGATCCTTCGGCTAGCTGTGGCCCCAGGACCCCTTTGGTTCAGTAGAACCGAAGGGCTGCTGTACAGGCTACTCACTATAGCCCGTACAGCTCCGGAACTTGGCCGAGCGGCTCAGTCGAGCCGAAGGCATATGCCTCGGTTCGGCTGCTTCTGACAGCTGGGCGGAGCCAGCCGTGATCTTACAGCTGGCTCTGGCCACTTGGAGAGAGATCAGCGTCCCTGGTTTGCCAGCTAACCAGGGACGCTGATCTCCAGACAGCAAACTCTCACGGGCACTCCGGGAGTCTCCCGCTCCCTGCCGCCAAGGAGAGAAACACTGCTTCTTCTTTTTTTTGGCCATAGGAATGCATTGCTAGATTCCTATTGGATATTTCAATTTGCAATAGCCAATAGCAAACTAGCATTGCACCCACCCTCTGCTGCAGTTCTCCAACAGGTCCCCACTACTGATTAACAACAGCAGAGGGCGGGTACAATAGCTAGTTTGCAATTGGCTATTGCAAATTGAAATAGCCAATAGGAATCTAGCAATGCATTCCTATGGCCAAAAATGCATTTTTTTTTCTATTCTGACACGGCTCCGTGTCAGAAAAAGGAAAAAAAAGAAAAAGCAGTGTGTCTCTCCTTGGCGGCCGGGAGTGGGAGATTCCCAGAGCGCCCGGGAGAGTTTATTTTTTTCTACTTTTTAAAAGATTTTTTTTTTTTCTAAGTAATAAGTTTTTATTAAGTTTACATGTGGTAAACAACAACGTCCCGGGATGCAGGAGCTATTAGAAAGTGCTGCCCTCCGCCGCCATGAGCAAGCTCCGCCCCCTTTTTGAAAGATTTTTCTGTTCTGGTCAGTACGACAGAGGGACCGAGCAGAACAGCCGAGCCGAATGCCGCTCATTGGCATTCGGCTATTCACTCACTGCTGTTCGGCATCTATAAGAATAGACCGAACAGCAGCGAGTAGCCTGCCGGAGGTTCGGCTTAGCCGATCCAGATGTTGGATCGGCTGAGTCGAACTCCTTCTGCACTTCAGGTCAACTGAACATGCTGAGCATGTTTGGCCGACCCGAAGCCACCTGATGTATAGCCGAACAGTGTTCCGCTCACTTCGCTTTAGGTCGGTCATTCACTCTGCTGCCTACGGCAGCTTAGTGAATAGACCCCAATGTGTTTGTTATGTTGATATGTAAAATATTTGGATTTACCATTGGCCATACCTTGTCTGGACTGTTAGAGAGGCTTGAAAGATATAATAACTTAGTACAACTTAGTACAAGGAGGGAAGGAATGGTGAAAGGTCCACTTTCAGTACAACCTTTCAAAAGATTAATTCCCATTCCCATTGCCCATGCGCCCGCAGGTGAGCACCGGAATTGAAGGTTCCAGCACCACCCAGTGGTGGTCTGGTACCTGACAGCCCCTGGCTGCCTGGAGACAGCTGCAGGTGAGCACCGGAATTGCAGGACCAGGTTCCAGCGCCACCTGAAGATGCTCTGGTCCCTGACAGTGTACGATGCGGCATGTGATCCCGCATAGCACGTTGCAGTGTTAGGTGCTCTGCAGTGCAATTATATATTAATGGCACCCCAATGCATGTGCTTTGTATTGCACCACATCGCATGGCAATCTATTGCCATTCGGTATAGTGCGATGCAATTTAAATCCTTGTTTTACTGTGATTTAGTTGCGATAAGCAGCCCATTGAAATTGTTTTATTACAGTTTGTTTTGTATAATGTCTAGTGTTGTACAATAATATACCTAGATAATTAATCTAACATACTGTGTCTATGATTTTCATAAGATAAGCTACAAGGAAAAGTGCCAGTCTATCAAATTTGATATGTAAATGGATACAAAATCGAATAATATGATGATGAATTCTGCTGATTATTGTTTATTTCACTTGGTTTGGTTCCCTGTCATTTAAGCACTCCAGTAATGAGCTGGCTCTTCCCTTGTGTCTCGGATACATTGTGCAAGGTGATAAAACTTTGACAAACAGCAATTTAATATAACACACGGTGACAGTTGTCTGTATTTCACCGATGTTAAAATCATGTTTATTACTCACCTACTTTCCAATTCCTTTCAATTAAGATCTATAAATGTTTTATCTATGCTCAGTTTAGATTTTTAACAAAAAGAACTGAACGGCTTTACTGGACTCATTGCTGACAGCTGTCTGACTTCCAGGCGAAATCATCAGCTTCTTGTCTTAAATGTAACAGAGAACTCAGAAAATAAAGTAAAGTGCAAGAATTGATTAAAAAAACTTTCAATCACTTTTTTTCAGTATAAGGCTAGGTTCACACCTAGGCGATTCAGATGTCGCGCTGTTTTCTCTCGGTTGTCGCATGTTTTCAATCGCACGACTTGTAGTGCGATTGAGTTCATTGTAAACTGTGCGATTGTCGCGCATTTTATAATGCATAGAGATGTCTATGGGACCCAACCTGTGCAACAACCGCCCTCGAAAATAGCTCCTGCACCCTTTTGCGCGACAGGTGATTGCGTCCGCGTGACAAAATGCAAAGGTGTGAGCAGCCTCCATTGAATTCAATGCGAATCTGTGTTTTGCACGATATCGCGTGACTCAAACCGCGCAATAAAATGCCTAGGTGTGCACTGGCCCTCAGTGAGAAATCTTTATTATAAAAACAAATATTTATTGGAGGGTCAAACCATCTTCAGTGCGCAAAGCATACTGGACTCTCTATAAAATGATCTAAGAAATTAACAAATGATCAATATATTGCCTTTGCTGATGTATTTTATTTAGATATACCTTATTTTTATTATTTTATTTCCAATCACATGTTTAAAGCTATTGTGTCACTTCTCTATGAAGATCTATCCAGCTGCTCCCTGCAGTAGAAGTAGCTGAATATTTACCTCTTCAGTGAGAGGTGAGTGAAAACTTTGCAGGTCCAGGCGCTGCTGCTATCTGATACTTCAAGGTGTGTCTGTTATAGATTTCCCCTGTAGAATGGAGTGGTTTCTCCCACTGGTCGCTCTGTTCTGTAGTAAAATAGCAGCAAGCGGAAGGAACCATGTCACCCAACAGGGGTATCCAACACACCTGGAAATGCCAGATAGCAGCAGAACACAGAGCTGATGAAGACAGCAAAAATTTCACTCATGTCTACTGAAGAGGTAAGTATTCTACTTCTACTGTAGAGAGCAACTGGATGAATTTACTTTAAATGGCTAATACTTGGTTCATGGTTACAGTATATACAAGAACTTTAAATCATTTTTTTAAACGTGGAGCTTAAAGTATATCTAAAGCCAAAACCTTGATGGAAAACCAAGATGAAGTAAGAAATGTTTAAAAAGGACAGTTTTTTTATTGCCCTCTTTGTCCCACTGGGATGGTTTCCTTTACCTCCTGTCCTGTGGACACAACAGGAAGTGAGATCTCTCCAAAGTGTGGGAAATGCCCTCTTGTTAACTTGTCATCACAACAAGTGTCCCCATTGGAAAATCAGCCCTCTATTGACAATTCAACATTTCTGATTTTCTGTCACTTTCAGCCCTGGTAACAATGGTCATCAGGACAGATAAAGCGTGGATCTCTCTTCTGGGAAAACAGGCTGGGGAAAAAAAACAGCCAGGAGTCCCATTTCCTCGCTATTCTATCCAATACTGGAAAAAAAACGTTTTTCTTTTTGCATTGCACTATTTCTCCCCGGTTATTGCTGTGAGTTGTAGTGTGCATTGTGTGACAGTTACAGGTTAGCTTTATTTCTGTGGCTGTTCTTTTCTCTACAGCTAACAGCACCATGCATATAAAGATCAACTCTGGAAACCAGTATAACTGTTTGAGAGGCAAGGATCATACAGCAGAAAGAACCTTACATATGAAAACAAAAGGAAATGAAATGTAACAAAAAATATTAAATGTGGGTAAATGCACAGGAAACGGAGGAACAAGGGCTTTACTCAATGTTGCCATTTCTGAATTAACAGTAATAATCCAAAAACAGTTGTTCTGCCTTGTTGTCTCCCTGGAAAAATAGCAAATAAAAAGAGGTCATTTGCGCACAGGCCGGCAAGACGGGCTTTATTACTGTGAAATTTAAACTGATTGACATGAGCTGGGAGTCGACCTGGGGATGTGTGCTGTTGTGCTCTTCAATTTACTCTCAATATTGCAGGCAGGAAATGTTATTCTACAGGGGATTGCTCCATAGAAGAAAGTCGTGTTTGCTCATATGCGCTCAGGCTCTCATTTGTTTTCTTAATCACAATTTACTACTGCGCTATAAAAACATGCATGAGGATCCAGGGTCCCAGGGAAGGCACTGAGCTCATGGGTTCCGGTGAGACGAAAGAGCAATAACAGAGGCAACAAGACCCCCTCGATAGAGCCAGATCTGTCACTGTAAATAACTGGGGACAGAAGGATGTGTAGTGACTAACCAGAAATTGCTGCTGACACTGTCCTCTCTTCTGGAGGGTGGCGACTTTTGTTCCCCATGGTCCCTTGTGTGTGTTGTAGAGTAGCTACCACTCCAAGATCAAACCCGTGATAGTTAGATAGTTGCATAGTATTGAGGTTGAATAAAGACACAGGTGTGTGTTTGTGCATGCGTGTGTATATGAGTCCCTGTGTGGTCTAGTTTTTAAAAGTACCTGTACCCCTGTATGTTATGGTCTCTGAGGAAGGTATCTAAATGATTTTTGAATGATTCAATACTCTCTGCTGATACCACTGCTTGTGGAAGAGAGTTCCAAAATCTAACTGTTCTCACTGAAAAGAAGCCCCTACGCCCTAAGTGGTTAAATCTTTTCTCCACCAATTTTAGGTGGGGCCTCTGGTCTTCTTAGGGAGTTTATAGTAAAATGTTTATTGCTGATGTTGCTATGACCATTAAACAATTTGTATATCAAAATCATGTGCCATCGTAATTGCCTAACTTCCAGCCTGAACAAGTTTGAATTAAGCAATCTTGTCTCATAGCTTTGGTCCTCAGGCCCCTTAATTAGTTTAGTTGCCCTTCTCTGGACTCTCTCTAGCTCAAGGACATCCTTTCTGTGGATTGGTGACCAAAACTGAACCGCATACTCCAGACGAGGCTGAACCAGTGATCTATAAAGTGGCAAAATTATTGCTTTGTCTCTACAGTACATTCCTTTTTTAATGTATGACAGTACTCTGCTTGGGTTGTTTGCCGCAGCCTGGCATTGTATGTTATTATTCAATCTGTAGTCGACTATGACACCCAAATATTTTTCCATTTCTGACTGAGTACCCAATAGGGAATACCATCACTAAAATTAGCTAACTAAACGTGAGATTGTAGACGATCTCGGGAGCGAGCTTGGAGTGGTGGCTACTTTGCAACACACAGGGACCATGGGGAACAAAGGTAGCCACCCTCCAGAAGGAAGCACAGTGTCGGCACCAATTCAGAAATGATTTGAGGATCTACAGCTGAGTGATACACAAATAAGATACATTTTGCTAATAGTTAAGGTACTTGAATGAAGTTTTAAGATCTGACACCTGAGTTTAGTGTCACTTTAAACTTGCCTTCTTGGCTTGTCCTGAGCAAGGTACATTTTGCGTATCATAATTACATAGTACTTTAGGATTGATTCAGACACGTGTCCATCAACTTCAGTCTTTCATAAGCTTAAATTTGGGCAACTAATTTGGCGATTAAATTTGGGTAACTTTGACAGTTTCTCCTCTTGGGGAAAGAAACATTCTTGCAAACTTTCCTTTACAGTCAGCATGCAAAAGCAAAATATTTGCACATTACTCCTATTGAGTATACTACTGGACACCACTGGTGGCACATGCATTGTATATGATCACTTGGTTATCTAAAGGTGGAAAATTGACAAGGAAAGAATGATGGAAAACAGCTGAAAAATTCCAACTGTGTGAATAAATTTTTATAGCCATGTATGTCTATGAAAGATCTTTTATATAACTGGTCTTTCTTTGAGGAATATTTTACTCAAAATCTACCATTTCTTTAGATTACAATTAATGTCTATAGGCAGCCTACAGAAACAGCTGCAACTCATATAGGGAAATGTGGCACAGTGTCCACAGACAGCTATGATTTCTTCCACCACGTGACAACGTGATGTAAAAAACGCAGATTTTAGCACTTCTCTAATAACTGTATCCTCCTATGTAGCCTTCAAGCACCTCTTGCCAAAGCTCTCACTTCAGAATTCTTCCACAGAGACCTCCCGCACTAATCGTGTGCAGAAATGGACTCTTGCATCCTTAGGAATCAGCCTGACCTGTTTGCTTACACATAAACATTTTAAAGGGGCTCTTTTACCTAAAACTCTAAAACTCTCTGGCAATGGAATCTGCCTGGATGCTTTAAAGAACACTTCTATGTCCCTCCAATACTTAGTGAAACTTTGCGAGAACAGAAAGTTCATCCCTCGTAAATCCAGTCTCAGCTTTTATCCCCTCAAACATCAATCTGGAAGGTTTACAGTATTATAAAGTATGAGCACAGAGTTTCTTCCCCATGCTATTTATGTTCTCTGCAAATATGACGATGCATGATTTATAACATGTGGTTGGATGTGTGGCGTGAAAATGAATTGGCGAGAATGTAATTCTCCCTCCTCTATCCCCACACAATGCCATCGCCTCAAGGTGCATATAAATTAGAGAGCTGACTGTGTCTCATTGCAGCCAGAGTGCCCCACTGTCCTGCCAAAAAAACGAGAACGCTCACGGACGCAAGGATGAGGCCAAGGTAGAAGCTGAAGTAGCTGGACGCTGGCCAGGGCTAAATTAGGCCCAGGATGGAGCTAGAGATGAAGCTGGAATGGACAAATTTTGTGCAGTAAACAGCAAGTTCTCAAGGTCAGCTCTTTATGTCTTTAACATGCTGAGCGCTAAAATGTTTTATTGCCATACAGTAGAAATAGCAATACTCAGAGCCTGTTCTATGTTTACTATACACTCACATGAGACATAGCTGGTAGCATTTTAATATCATTCTTAGAGATAGTTCTGCTCTAATGGGATATCTATTCTGGTAATTTTTTTTGAAGGTCCTTGGTGCACTAGAATCCCATGTAAGGTTACCAACGTTGTGTGTGTATATATATATGTATATATACATGTATATATACAGGTGAAACTCGAATAATTAGAATATCGTGCAAAGTTCATTTATTTCACTAATGCAACTTAAAAGGTGAAACTAATATAATTCAACATCTCATGGAGTCACGCGGCGGCCCAACGAAGTCATCTTGTGGCCCAACGAAGTACTGATGGGGTGGTCATAATAATCTGGCCACTCAGTGTATATACACTGTATATATACATATATACATTTAAAACATATCTTAAACCCAAACTTTTTTCTGTATTTGAATTGAGTGAGGTTGGTTGGAACCTCTTTCACTTTTTGTTTGCTCTCCTGATTTTGTTTTACCTGTTTCGGAGATTTCCATTTACTTCCAGTCCCTGAGACACAATAAAAAGTGAGAGAAATTATCCCCAAAATGTCTTTGTCACTGGGTTAGGTGTTCCAACTGAAAGATTTGTTTCTTACCTCCTGTTCTAAAACAAACTGTAAAATTCTAGATTTCCCATCATTTTCTGTCCTGATAATAATGGTCACCAGAATAAATAAAGGGGGTGACTCTTCCCTGCAGGAACACAGACAGATAGTCAGAATTGAAATTTAATCTTTGATTGACTTTCTTGTAGCCAATAAAGCACCCTTCAGCTCTCTGCAAAATATAGATCCTGAGGTGAACCTGTAGTGACACCAAAGTTTCTACACTGCCACCACCACCGCCAGATGCATGTCAGCTTAGCAATTGAGTGCCAGTGTACCCCAAATGGATCGGTAACTGTCATCTCGAGAAAAAAGCAAAGCACACTAATATAGACAATACAATAATTTAATGGTAACTATACACGCTAACAGAAATGAGCTAAGCAGTGATGGGGTGAGGGGTTTAACGTGGGACATGGTGCAGTAGGGGATGTTTTTTTAGCTGGGATCTGGCGGTAAAGAATGTATGCCTCCACTGGTAGTAGAACAACTCCAGGATGGACATTTACTCTAAAGCTTTTTAAGGTTATAACTTAATGCTACAATTGCTGGGACATAGGCAGGAAGAGAAACCAAGCAAAGGATCTAATTCTTCCCTACTCCATAAAATTTTTTGAATGCTACTACTCAGTACTGGTGTTTTAACCAATGTGACTTAAAAGAGTTTTTCAGTGAACCTCGTTTGGGAAGGAAGCATCTAATGACAGCATATTTCAGATTAAAAATCGTTAGATGCACCAAAAATCTTTTCTCCTTTACAACTTACAAAAAGAAAAGAAGGAATTATCATTTGAAGCCTGCTGTTAATAAAAGACCTATTCACTGATCTAGTTTCAGTTGGTGAGGGTGCTCTCCGCACACCTTACAGCAATCCCGGCCAGTAAGAAGGATGGTGCTTGCAGTAACGACCACGGATGCCACCGTGAAAAATACGAAATAAAAACGACAGGTCACCAGCACTCAGATAATTTAAATAGGTATGTGTCACATCTTTCTGCGTGGCCCCTAAACGTCGGCTTTGTTGATTTTCGTGACACAATTGTCCATTAAAAAGGACATACCTATTTAAATTATCTGAGTGCTGGTGACCTGTCGTTTCTATTCACTGATCTCACTTTCCAAACTTGGACTTGCCCTCTGGTTATACAGTTTTCTACCCCTTGTTTGTTCTTAGTGCATAATAATAAATTGCCGTCATTCTGCTGGTCAACTAGTGAAATCTGCTGCAATCAAGAACTTTTAACAGATATCAAATATCTGCATTTCCAGTCTTTAGTTTGAGACGTGTCTTGCAGCAGAAAGAGGGTGGAAAAAAACTGAATCGCAAAACGGTGATTCATCATTATGCTTGGCACATCTATTCCATTAGAAATCAACTTAGGGATATGAATCTGAAAACCCTAAAAAACGTATCTTGTGCACATGTAACTCCCTCATTTGAAATACGATTGGAAACAATAATCTCTCAAGCTTTTTAATATCTGCGCCAATAAACACCTTTTGTCTTTGTGTATTCTCCCAAGACCAGACTTCTAAAGCACCAGTGGAAATAATTATTTGCATTCTTCAACTGTCGAATAATTGGATCTGCCTACTAAGCTCAAACTTTAAGCCTGAATTAGAAATCAGTCCCAGGGATGCAATTGCTCGGCAGCATTGCCTCCGACTTACCAAGCTGAAAACCCTCAAGTAGTTTTTAATGCAAGGATTCATTAAGTTGTTGCTGGAGGGACCGCACAGCTATTTCAGGAACATTTCTGCACTGCTGAGTGCGGTTCCATGTATGCTGCAGTCTTTTAAGGCAGAGATCCATTCATTATTTGTTTTTTAAGAGCAGCTCCAAGTTCTTCAAAAATAGCTATGTGTGAGATAGAGTAAGAATTTATAGATCACTGTTTTCTTTCCTTGGCTTCAGCCTACCTTTAAGGATCGTCAAGTCTGCCCGGATTCACTTCATGTACAGTTGTGTAAATCTTGCTCGAAGTTTATGGAGTTTGTGGCGAATCCCATTGAAGAATATAGGGGCAAGTCTTATCATTTAATTCTGGCCATTTGTAGGCCTAATAAGCAAGCTAATGTAAACAGTAGTCATGAAAAACCAGGCACTGCCATGGAAGACATGTGCCAATTAGGGATGTTCAGATACCAGTTCAGATACCAATGCCGATACTTGGCATTTTTACGAGAACTACCAGGGTTACAGTGGTTGCAGCTGGGACCTACCTCTGGCGCTCCAGTCATGAAACCATTAGTCTCTATTGTTTTAGAAAAACTGTCACATGACACTAAACAAAAATGTATCAGTACATGTATCTGTGAGTACTTGGACAAGTATCAGTACTTGCACTTGAAAAAATGGTATCGGTGCATCCATAATATATATTTATAAAAAACAAATCATACATTAAAACAGAGATGCACAAATCCCAGGAGCTCAGTATGCTCCTTAAAAATGACAGCAGCCTCCTAACTTTTTAATTTTTCTCTAGTCTAGTCCTGGAGCCGGAAAAGCATCTGTACATGTACTTGTACCAAGTACTGTACTTGGTATCTGAACATCCCTAGTGCCAATGCCAAAATGAAAAGCACAGTATAGAACACTATCTATCCATATACAAAATAGTCAACTGTCCCTAAAAACAACACACGACTGACAATATAGCTGCTGTGAGCTGACCACTTAATAGTGAGCGGGCTGCGCTATCCATTTCTTTAGGTTACTGGCTCTTGTGACTCAGATGAGCAGTATGGGTTGCCCCTTATTTCCATTGGTGAACCTGTGATATTTGTGGCCAAATGTTTGTAGTTATCAAACCCTGTAGATTCTCTGCAAACCCATTGTAGTAACAAACCCAAACCTTATCCCTAAATACCATCCTTCTTTGCAGCTATCAGAAGGCTTTAAAGCAGGGGTAGGCAAACTTTGGCCCTCCAGCTGTGATGAAGCTACAAATTCCATTAGGCACTGCAAAACTCTGACCAGCTCCAGAGGCAGAGGCATGATGCAATTTGTAGTTTCACTACAGTTTGAGGACCGAAGTTTATCCCTGCTCTAAGGAGAACCCTGTGACATAGCAGGGTCTCACAAACTTTTAACAGATATCAAATATCTGCATTTCCATTCTTTAGTAGTAGTGTTTGCACTACCACATTCTTTAAAATCTCCATAGTTGCCAATCACATCCAATAGCATCGTGAAACAAGTAAACAATCCTAGTGCCTGCAACATTGTTGGTAACCCATTTTAGTGGACTCTGCCCAGCAGACAGGTGACACCAGAGGTGCCAGTTTGTCTACCATGTTTTTTGTGTGCAACCAAATGCCAGAATGAAACCTTTATGTTCAGTTCAACTGCAAGAGTGGGCATCTAGGCTGGTTGTCAGGAATTGGAGTCCTTGACAACCAGGCTGACCTTTGCTGTGCAGTTGAACGGCCTACCTCCTCTTGAATAAGGGACACTCATATGGGAAAAGTGACTGCAAATGATTTCAGTGCTCCCTTATATTAATAGGGAAAACATTTAGGACTGGCATTTTAACCAGTGGCTTAGGGACCAATCAGCATTTATATATAACATGGCACAACATGCAGTCTTATGGGTATGCTACATAAACATAATGTCATTGTTAATTTGTTGTGAGTCCATGGTTAGTGTGAGTCTGTCTGTCCAATCTTTTGGAAACCAAGTGCATTCTTTATATACCAAGTGGAACTTTAACAAAACAATGACCTCAACTACTACCTCCACCACACACTGTTTTACTAGTTTATCTTTCATTAAAAACAACAGCTAGAAAAAAAAACAAATGCAAATTGTCATATATCAAACAAACAAATACATTTCTGAAACCTCTGACTGTCCACCATAATGCACTTTTTTCATGTTTTAGTAAATCTTATACTGATTCAGTTAATCAGAACTATTGTACATTTTACCAATCTATGCAGATGGTACCAGCCAAAATGTTCTCTTTAATATTGGCTGGCGTAGGGAAGGTTAAGAACCTCTGTTTGGTTTCAGTTGCTTGTCTATGTTGCCATTGGGATGGGAAGATCCACCCTCCCTATTTGTTTTAGGGTCCATTGTCACTGGGAGAGAATGTGATGAGGAATTTAAAATTGTACAGCTGTCACTGGAGCAAAAGCAGTTTGGGAAATTTTCCAAAGGAGACACCTGTGATAATTGTGAAAGGTGAAATTTCACCTCAGTTTGGAAAGATTTCCACTAACTAATTGTGTTTCTGGCTAAATGAAGCAAAGAGAAGTTTCACTAATAGGTAAAAACCTGACATGTTTTATTCTTCCCTTACTCTATCCAAAACATAAAGAGTTTAGCTAGAGAAACATTAGAGTCCACAAAGCTGTCAATCACCCTTTAAACTTGTGTTCATATGCATTTAGCCATACACCTTGGAGTTTTTTCACATGTGTTTACCAGCCTTTGATAAATGTTAATTTCAAACTGCAGTCTTTGCATGCAATTTATGGGGGAAATAAATAATCCAGAAGTCGTACTGAGGAGGGGGTGTTATAGCTGATGCTACCTGTCACCGTTTTCATCCCCCAGAAATGCAAATCAGCCTGTTTTGTTCCTTCTGATGCTCTAATCCTCTTCATTTGCAGGGAGACCTGTCTTTCCAGAGCAGCAGGAGAAAGGCACGCTACAATCCAGCATCTGCTAAGTATTTTTGGGCTCATTAGGGGGCTTATAGTGACAGAAGAAGGAGGAACAGAGACAATTAGAAAGCTGAAAGCTCTGGATAATGCGGCATGTGAGAGCAGGAGATAGAAGGGTTATGCTCGAGAAATTAAACACACAGTTTCTATTTTTATACTACTAATGATATCCCTTTCTATGTCTTTGTTATATGTTATTTACCATTAAGCTCCCCTATGTTCTTCTGTTATCAGGGTAGTTCTGTGTAGGAACCTATTGCTTTCTGTGCAGCTTTACTTGTATGTGTTCCTTGGCTCCTACAAAGTGTCTGCTAGTGCCTACATTGAACTGAATGGCTCTTAAATTCTCCAGAGTGATATAATTTGATTATTACTTATCTTAAATCTAAATGCTACAGTGAAAAAAGCACAAACAGAGGTTGTCTTCAGTGTAAACATTTAGACAACTGAAGATTAATGCAAATCCTGAATATTTCTATAAATGTCAATCGTGGCCATATCGACATCTGGCTACCAGTACTACCCATTGGCCCTCGAATATGATAAGTGGCCTAACTGAACAATAGGGTGTGACAGTGGCGAGGTTTGAGATCAATTAAAACATTCCATCTTTGTCTCATTCAGCTTATTGAAATTCCTCACTTCTAGATGTAAGTAAATCAGATCACCCATCAAATAGGTGTCCTGTTTAAGAGAGTCTGCAAAGCTTCAATTCACCCAAAGGACTACAACGAGAGAGTTGTGTATTCAGGCCTCCCTTATGGCTGGTGTGAATTGGCCCAGACCTAGCAGTTTATTGGTACATATCATAAAATTTAATGAAAAGTCAGCCAGCACACCTGCCAGATTCAGCTCATCTCCTACAGAACGCCTGGTCTGATAACAAAGGAATGACTGGTATCTCACTTAGGCTAATAAACTTAAGTTCAAATCTAGAAGGCCCACAAAAAGCTGCTTCAAAAGGCAGCTAGGAAGCTCTTGTTGTAACATCAAAAGAAGAGACTCATGTACCATAAAAAGAAGGGGGCCGCACGATCGTCATGATTTTTTGTTTTGTCTAATCTACTGATCCTTTGTTATACAGTTTTCACTGAAGGTAACCTCTGCTTATGTTTTTTTAAATATTTATTTTGTACTATTATATTTATGTGAGGGTATGTCAATAGACACCGTAATGGGCAAGGCAATATAAACATGAATACCATGCAGAAAAAGAGAAGCATTAAACAATGATTAAACCCACAATTCTAGTTGACTGGTATGGTGTACAAAATACTTGTGAGTGTTCGTGACGTGTGGCTATCTTGTGATTAAAATACAAGTCATTGAGAAGCAGATGCAAATTACTGACTGAGGGAGTCTGTTGCTGATGTTTTGTCATTAAAAGTGTGATTGCTAAGCGGCTGCAAATTTTGTATAATGGCTAGTCAGTGTCCATCATCCATAGAAGCAGAATGTTATACACAGATAAGCCATAACATTATAACCACCTGCTAATATTGAGTAGGTCCCCTTTTGCCACCAAAACAGCCCTGATCCTTCAAGGCATTGGCCTCCACTAGATCTCTGAAGGTATGCTGTGATATCTGGCACCAAGCTGTTAATAGCGGGTCCTTTAAATCATGTAAGTTGCAAGGTGGACCTCCATGGTTCGGACTTGTTTTTCCAGCACATCCCACAGATGCTCGATTGGTTTGAGATCTGGAGAAATTGTAGGCCAAGTTAACACCTCTAACTTGTTATTGTGTTCCTCAAACCATTCTTGAACCATTTTTGCAGTGGGGCAGGGCGCATTATCCTGCTGAAAGAGGCCACTGCCATCAGGGAATACCATTTACATGAAGTGGTGTACTTGATGTAAAAGAAAATGATTCATCAGACCAGGCCAGCTTCTTCCATTGCTCCATGGTCCAGTTCTGATGCTCACACGCCCATTGTAGGTGCTTTTGGTGGTTTTCCTTCCTTGGGCCACTTTTGGTAGGTCCTGATGACCACAGACCTGGAACATCCCACAAGAGCTGCAGTTTTGCAGTTGCTCTGACCCAGTCATCTAGCCATCACAATTTGGCCCCAAAGTTTCTCAAATCCTTATGCTTGCCCAATTTTTCTGCTTCCAACACATCAAATTCAGGGACAAAATGTTCTCCTGCTGCCTAATATATACCACCCATTTCCAGGTGCCATTGTAACAAGATAATCAATGTTATTCACTTCACCTCTCAGTGGTCATAATGCTATGGCTGATCAGTGTATATGCAAGGCATGAATTGCTCCTGTATTAAATATTATTTATATTTTCTAAATATCATCCAAAAAAGACAAGTAGATAAGTAGAAAAAAACTTTCAATTTCATATATTTATGACTTAAGGTGTCATTTTAAAGTGATTTAAATCAGTCTTTAAAATGTTTACATTTATTGGTTGTATTAAACCGTTCATACAGCCAGCAACCCATGAATTTCAATGTATATGTTTCTGAGCCTCCTCTCTCACCAAAGCATCTTGTGTCTCTTCTCTACATCTGCTGGAAATAGCATTTGAGTCAGCATTGTTCAGCCAAAAACAAGGAACAGCAAAATATGACTTTTATGATGTTACATTAAAGAAAAATATGCAACAAACTGTCTGCTGACAATTTTATTACTGCAGGAGTTGCATTCACAAACTCTCACACACATCTATATACATACTTATAAAATACGTATAATCACAGGCATACACACATAATGTAATGCTATCAGTGGCTGCTGCAACAAGAGACTGCCATGTTACTTAAACTGACATGCTAGAGAGAGACTACAGCCAAAAGGGAATGCCAGGACACAGATTGTCATCTTATCAGAGATTGCAGCCACATGAGACTGCAGGTGACAAAATACAGACATTTAGGGACATAAGAGTGCCAGACTAAAATGGATGTTAGAGTCCATAAAAAAGTTTAATAATTGTGTTAATCAAACAGACAAAGCATTTTGGGGGAAATACACAATCCCCTTATTCAGAGCTGGGAAATTATGAGAATGAAGGAACAGACTCAGAGCAAAAAAACACTGAATTTAGATCTTTTTGCAGCTGTGGGCAGTTCTCCCAAAATTGGTAGATTGCAGGCAGTGATACAGAAATTGTCATGCTACCAGAGACTGTAGCCACAGGAGACCGCCAGAATACAGAGATTGTCATGCTACTAGAGCCTAGGGCCACAAGAATCTGCCAGCATGCAGAGATTGTAATTCTGCTGGGGATTGCCACACTACCAATGTCTTCAGTCACAAGAGACTGGTGAGATGCAGAGATTGTCACGCTACCAGAGACTTCACCCACAAGAGACTACAAGGACCTAGAGATTGTCACTCTACCAGAGAGTGCAGCCACAAGAGAATGACACACTTTGAGATTGTCATGCTGGCAGAGGCTGCAGCCACAAGAGACTGCCAGGATGCAGAGATTGTCACGCTAACAGAGAGTACAGCCAGGAGAGACTGCCAGGATGCAGAGATTGTCACACTTCCAGAGACTGCAGCCACAAGACTATCAGGGTACAACATTTGCAATGCTGTCAGAAACTGCAGCCACAAGAGACTGCCAGAATACAGAGAGTAAGAAGATCTCAAAGGATCCCCTTCATCAGGCAGAACAAGTGCCAAAAACACTTGTTCTGCCTGATGAAGTGGATCCTTTGAGACCCCGAAACGTTGCACGGAGTGTATTTATGCTGCATTTACATCAATAAACAGACGTTTATGATTTGCAATTGGAGTGACGGTGTCTCACTTCTTACTTTGATCGTGACGGTTGCCAGCCGTCGACAGCCGCAGCACCCTATTCTACTACTTGGAGAAAGCGGTTTTGAGTGCTATGGGTTCACTGTATCCAGAGTACAGAGAGCGTAACGTTAACAGAGACCGCAGCCACAAGAGACTGCCAGAATGCAGAGATTGTCACGCTAACAGAGACTGCAGCCAGAAGAGACTGCCAGGATGCAAAGATTGTCATGTTGTCACAGAAGGCAGCCACAAGAGACTGACATGATAGAGATTGTCACGCTACCAGAGACTGCAGTAAGACACTGCTACACTCAGAGATTGTCATACAAACAGAGATTTCAGGCACTAAAGACTGACACACTCAGAGATTGTAATGCTACCAGAGAGTTCAGTCAGAAGAAACTTCCAGGATGCAGACATTGTCATGCTATCAGAGAATACAGCCAGAAGAGACTGCCAAGATGCAGAGATTGTCATGTTACCAGAGAGTGTAGACACAAGAGACTGCCACACTCAGAGATTATCAGGCTACCAGAGAGTGCAACCACAAGAGACTGCCACCCTCAAAGATTATAATGCTGCCAGAGATTGCAGCCAAAAGAGACTGTCAGGATGCAAAGATTGTCATGCTACCAGAGACTCCAGCCACAAGAGACTCTCATGGTACAAAGTTTGCAATGCTGTCAGAAACTGCAGCCACTAGAGACTGCCAGGATACAGAGGTTGTCACGCTAACAGAGACTGCAGCCAGAAGAGACTGCCAGGATGCAGAGCTTGTAATGCTACTAGAGAGTGCAGCCACAAGAGACTACCACACTCAGAGATTGTCACACTACCAGAGAGTGCAGCCACAAGAGACTGCCACACTCAGAGATTTTCATGCTGCCAGAGACTGTAGCCACAAGAGACTGCCAGGATGCAGAGATTGTCATGCTGCCAGAGAGTGCACCTAGAAGCGACTGCCAGAATGCAGAGATTGTCATGCTACCAGAAACTGGCATTATAAAGAGATAGTTCTGATAATTCAACCACTTTTGAATGCTATTTAAATTCAAATGTTGCCTTGTGGGGAATACCAGTTCCTCATGCTTGGTACAGGCATTCAATAAGTATATTTTATAGGATACCCCTTAGGCACACGTAACATTTCTAGATGTTCCCAATCATCCCTGTTTGAGTTCAGGTCCACTTTAACTCTAACATGTCCATGACAGTTCAGCAGCATAAAGCTACAATTAGATAGCATTGCACTTACAATCATGTTAGAATATCTATCACAATATGGCTGAGCTAAATTCCATCTGTGAAAATATTGTGATGCTTCTGCAGAATGATTGCACTAATAATGCTGTGAAACTATCAGCCCTCGCTATGCTCTTCTGTCTTCTCCCTTCCTCGTCTTTGTTCCTTGCACTGTTTAATTCTTGCTCTTTCCTTTACAAGCCTTTAATATTTTATTTTGCGTGCCTGTACAGAATGTGCAGCTGCTCCGCTGCCTATCAGCGCCCTCTCCGTCCTCCTGGCGCCACTCAGCATTGCCCTGTGAAGCAGTGCCGAGTCCATAACAAATTGCTGCCTGCTGCTGACCCTACTGAAGCAGCTCACATTAACTAAATTTATAAGCAATCTAGAAGCTCTCAACATTTCGATAAGCTTTCCGGTGTCACGATGAAAAATGCCCCAGCTGTCTTAGCTCTGTTTTTTGTTTTTTTTTGGTCATTTCAAGTTTTTACACATGTTTTTTTTTCATTCTCTTCTCTTTAATTTTCTATTTATCTTGCCTGAAAAGAAAAGGCTATTTAAGGTTCATAAATTGTCTCTACAACCTGCGGAAAAGCACATCACCGCCTTAAGTGCGGCAAGTGCCTTGACATCTTGTTGACATTCACAAAGGCAGTGATCACGTTTTTTTTGTTTCCAAACGGCCGTTCTCCTCTTCTAGCTGTAAGTATAAAAAAGAAAGCTGAAAGTGAGAACGGCAATTGTTTTATTGTACAGTGCTCGGGAAAACACAACCTCATCTGCTGCACCTAATTCTGAGCACAATATTTTGTATACTCGGGCAAAAACCCAACAAAAAATTATCTACAATTGGTGTAATTTTCCATATTCATTTTAATTATGAATTGTCAGACAGCTTATTAATAAAGACCTTTACCCCCTTTGACTAAAAATTCCATCAACATGCAGCTCTGCATGCTGATATGAAATCATCTTATATTTATTAGCTAGACAAAGAAACATGTTTTTCATTTACTTAAAAAAAGAGTTCATCCACTTCCTGGTCCACTTTGGCACAAATCATGTAATGTGCCCAAGTGTTGCATCCTGGGAAGGTTACATCAGCAGAGCATTGCTGGGAAATCTCATTTGTAATCTCATGAGATCTCAGGGAAAGGCATTTTCCTCCCCTGAGATGATGTGTATGGTCACATGTCCTAGTCACATGTGCCAGAGTTCCAGGAAGTAAATGGAGATCTAGTAACCTGCCCTTAAAATGGCCACTGTTAGAAGACAGGGGAAGAAGATAAAAATAAGATATGTGAAAAATAAAAAGCTGGCAATTATCTAGAAGTATGTGTTTGTAGATTGTCATTACTAAACATTTCTAAAGGTGCCATTCTTGTTATGTTGAAGATAAGGGTAAAGTTCTTCTTAAATATACAGTAATCTCCCCATTATCTGACATTTAAGCAACTTATGTCCTCGTTTTTTTTTTGTGCCAGTGGCTTGATGCACACTAAAAAATTGTTGGTTGCTTGGTGCACACTGAAAAAATTTGTAAACAGACACATTTTTTTTGTGGCTAACTAAATTCTTTTTTACATCCTGCTGACGGACGGCGGCTAGATTCTGTGATCAGCAGCAGAATGTAAACAATAGGGAGCAATAGCCAGCTTGTTATTGGCTATTTCAAATTGCAATAGCCAATAGAAGGCTGGTTATTGTTCCCTGCCCACTGAGCAGAGGAGTAGACCTGAGAGAGAACTTTCTCTCTCAGATTGGCTCATCTGCTCAGTGGGTGGGGTTTCAATAGCCAGCCTGATATTGACTGTTGGAATTTGAAATAGCTAATAGCAGGCTAGCTGTTGCACCTGCCCATTGAGCAGAGGAGCAGACCCGAGAAAGAACTTTCTCTCTCAGGTCCGCTCTTCTGCTCAGTGGGTGAGATTTCAATAGTCAGCCTGCTACTGGCAATTTCAAATTGCAATAGCCAATAGCAGGCTATTGCACCCACTTACTGAGCAGAGGAGCGGGCCTGAGAGAAAACTTTCTCTCTCAGGTCCGCTCCTCTGCTCAGTGGGTGGGGTTTCAAAAGCCAGCCTGCTATAGGGTGCCAGATAACTGGGAATTTACTGTACTCATTTTTACTTTATGCTCAGTAACTTTTATAATTCTCTTTTATTAACAACTGTCAACTATCTCCTCAGTATCTGTTCTTATTTGGTATGAATGAACTCTGCACAGTAGCACTTCTCTTGTCCTGTATGCTGTATGCTGGCTCAGTATCAGTTCTTATTCTGTATGTATGGACACATCACAGCACTGTGTCTCTTGTTCTGTATGCTGGGTGTAATTCTCAGTTTAATTTCCTATTCTGTGGCACTCACAATTCATGCAGCAGGAGAAATTAGAGCCAAGTGAAACTGTTTTATTGTGTCTGATGTTTCAATGTGGCTTAGGCCACCTTTATCAAGGTACAGTATAGATTTGTATTCTGTATATATGAACTCTGCACAGTACCATTTCTCATGTTATGTTTGTAAGGTATCATTTAGAGCAGGGCTCAAAATTTCCACTCGCCCCCTCGCAATTGGCGAGTGAAAATTGCATGGGGGCGAATTAGAGTATAATGGAGTGTATCTGTTCTTGTTCTGTATGTATGGATTCTGCCCAGTAGCACTTATCTTGTTCTGTATATTGGGTCTAATTCTTGGTATCTGTACTTATTCTTTTTGCATAGACTCTTTACCACTTCCCTGTGCCACTTCTTGTTGTGTAGGCTGGGTGTAATTTTTAGTATCTGCTTTTGTTTTGTGTGCATGGATACTGCACAATGGCAATTCTCTTGTTCTGGGTGTAATTCTCAGTATATGTTCTTATGCTGTATGAATGAACACTGCACAAAACTACTTCTCTTGCCACATCTCTTTGTTCTGTATGCTAGGTGCAATTCTCACTATCTTCACTTAGGTAGGTAGGTATGTATGTATATTTTATGTATTTCTTCAGTAAATAGATACCTAAAGCCTACACAGCATGAAATCTATGCGTAGATTAGGTGTATATATTTTTATAAGAGAGCACACACTGAAGTTTAAGAATGGGAAATTCTCAAAATGTGATCTTAGCAGAATATGAATCATGTCTATTTTAAATTGGCTTCTTGCTTCCGTCAGATGTGTTTATAATATAGAAGTGTGAACTCTCTGCACAAGTTGTGTGCAATGTACATCCGCTTCTGGTAAACAATCCTCATTGAATACTAATGAAAATACTGCACCGGGAACCATGTTATTCGAATATTTATTTCTAATCTGATCACTCACCTCTCTCTGCACCCAGCATGCAGCTTATGCGTATCATGTTCAGCGAGGGAGAAGATTGCATGAGCAGAGAGAGATAGCAGTGCGTTGCTCTCCTCCCTCCAACGCTATGCTGCTATATCAGTACATTAAATACATCCCATCATTCTTTTACCACCTACAGGTATTTCCAGTGTGCATACTGTGTATTTCATTTAAGGGTTTCTCTCTTATGTAGCACCAATTTCTGGTTAAACGAAGTAGGATATGTAGTGATGCAGTTTGTAAAGAATACTGGATACAGGGTGTAAAATAATGAGATGTACACTATGGGATGTATTTATAAGCAATTTGCAGAGACATTAGTCCTGCAAATCTCTGTGAACATTTGTTCTGTGTGAATGTAACATCTGGAAAACACTACATTATGGCCCCTAGATGGTGCTGGGGAGCATAGGGATTAAGGATGTTTTTCCTATGCATGCATCCATCTAGTGGCCATAATATTTGTATCAAAAAGCTATAGAATCGGGGCTTTTGAGGTGTCACTCTAGGCATGAAAAACACATATTACACAAATTTAAATAAATATATTTTAATTATACAGATAAATAAATAAATAAAGATAAAACCATTGTATAAGCTCATCAATATTGTATCCACAACAACCCCAAAATTGATTATAGGCATAACGCCTCCCTGGACCACACAGCCACATACACAGCATCAACAATTAAGGTATACATTTTAACATCTATTTCATATATATATATATAGCGATTCAGCATTATAATTTCATTGTCATATCCAGTCTTGTGTCCGTGCACCGTGGGTCCAGCCTTCTACACGTTTTGCTTAAAAAAGCTTCCTCAGGAAGATAAGAGTCTGCCTGCAATATTTGAATGCCATGGGTATAAATACGTCTGTCTATAAGGATACATACTTTTACATCACATAATAGTAATCGTTGAAATATAAATAACCATTGAAATAAATAATGATAAATATATAAATAAACCTTGGCCATAATATGGTAATTTCCAGATATCACATTTGACTAAGAAAGTTTGTTTCTCTCTTCATTGGCACAGAATGAACATTTACAATTTTTTGCAAGATAAAAGGCTCTGCAAATTGTTCATTGATAAATACACCCCTAGGTGACACCTGAGAGGGTTTGTGTTATTTGGTACTTGTTTGTTTGGAGTGTGGCTGAAATGATTTTAGTTCCTATTCAATGTTAAAAATACTTTTTGATGCAGCAGAATGTCTCCTGTGTCCTGACTGTCTTTTAGGTGCCAAGTCCATAAAGCACCAACCACAATAGAAGATTACAGTGTGATACCTGGCCATTCTTTGATGCCTTCCTTAGTAGACTGTGTTTGCTACAGTTGGACGCTATCACGTATTGTGCTCCTGTCTGCCAACAAGCAGCTGTTATGCGACACATAAAAAGTGTATGGCTTCACAATAGAGGGCAAAGGATCTACTGTGTCAATAAAGTCTGTGTAGGATTAGGAGAATATGAATATGTTCTGTATATAAACCAATCTGATCAAGCATCTAGACATGTAACATAGTAGATTAGTTGCTGTAAAAAAGACTGTACATACGTATTTATCTTATGTCTATTGTCTGTGGTAATGTAAGAATAATTTAAAATAAAAAAAAGTATTTGTGGACTTCAATACCCTCTACAGCCAAAGGTCTTGGTGGCCCTTCTATCATTTGGCAGACGCAAAACAAAATCGCAGCACCGTCCCACACAAGAGTTTGGGTGACCATAAACGAGAACAATGAGCCATGATCTCTCAAACCTCCCATGAATCACCTGTGCCTTAATAGCCCCTGCGATTCTTGCCACATTGTGAAGAAACAGAATGTATAGTGATAACTGGCATGTGCTGAATGAATGAATGTATTACATTAATGTGCTGTTTTCCTTGTTGTGCAATCACAGCCTGGGGGTGGGTTTGTGACCAAGTTGTATTTCTTTACAGCAGTAAGTGAGGTCCCTGACTTGGCGGTGTTGTTTGGCAGGATAGTCTGGATCCCAAGACTGGCTGAACCGAATTATCACAGGGAAGGTAAAATAGTTCATATGTGTATTTGTGCATGTTTGGATAGTTGTCTGGGTTCCAGCTTTAAAATGGAACAGTCTGGGGATGCATTATTACATAATCTACAGAAAGTTTTGGGAAGCCTTGTCCTACAGGATGACAGACCCTGGTGCGCTGAATGCCCTGAAGTATTCAACATTGCTAGGATGGAAAACCATAACATTTCCAGGAAAGGTTGGCTGAGCTCCCAGTACATATATCCAAGCTATAGCACCAACAGTGAACCTTTGCCTTCATGCTTTTGTTATCAGAGTCATTGCTTAATTTTATGCTGAATCTTTGGCCTTTGGACAGAATTATACAATGCGATCTTCTTTGTTTCAGTCACTGTGGTTTGATCTGCTGAAACAGTTTAAGGTTCAGATTCTCCTCTGTCTTCTTTCTTTCTCTTCTGCTCAATTTCCATTGTTTCTTATGTGGCTCACATTGGCTTCATTTTACACTTGCTGTAAGTAAAAGGCAGCAGCAAATCAGTTTATTGTTCTGTGATCAGCATAAGAATAACAGTGGGGCAGAGAACTTGGAGCCTCACTCGGCTTGTGTCTTATTAAGAGAGACAAAGCCTGCATTGCTGGCAGATCAGCTCAGAGGAGGCTTCGGTGTGCGACAGATGAAGACCTCTCAGAGGTGACACAGGGAACTAACTTTCCAGTTTGGCTATGTTGTTGATCCGTTGGTTTCAGAAAAATGATTGCAATGTGCAATGTGGAGTGTATAGGAACAACTCAAACACAGATATACCCCCCCTTTTGTTCTGTATGTAAATGAAAGTTCATGAAATCACTAATTTTGGGCAGCTTGGTATTCTAGGAACACCGCCTCTTGAGCCGTGTTTATATACAAGCTAGGTGTCCCAGATCCAGCCATTTTGCAGCCCAAGCCATGGAGGTTGTGTAACACTCAATACAATTACTGTATGTTTGGAGACATTTCACCAACAGCACACGAAAAGCTGAAGAGGATCCAAGTTTGAGTTTTACTCTAAAGTGTATCTTCACCCCAAACTTTTTTTTCTATAGAGTGATTTGAAGGATTACAACCCCTTTCAAGTTTTACTGCCATCGGAGGCTCGATTTCGAGATATTTTTTACTTTCTGTCTGGTTTAAAGGTTGTTCCCAGCGGAAATGGACTGGGGATGGCCAAGAATAGTGTCCTTAACCATCACCCCAGGTTTGCAGTGCTTTGTGTTTACTGTCTGGTGTATATATATAATGATCTTGTGTTTGTTATAAAGATGTTGAATGGATAATGGTGTAACATAACACTTCTTTGTGGCACACATATTGATGGCATTTCTTTTCTTTGTTATCTTGTATTTGAAAATTGAATTAAATTTACATGGAAAAAAGGTTGTCCCCAGGACAGGAAGTGAGGGGGAATCTGTTTAAGGACCAATACAAATGATGCACTGATAGTGTGAACCCAGCCTTATAGCAACTCAGACAGAAGTAAAAATGCCCCTTTCCTCTTTTTGCCCCTTTGAGATTATTGTTATTAATTTCCCTGGTGCAGATTTTCCCTCACTTCCTATCTGCTAAAATGTTGTCCCAGGATTGAAAGTGAGGGTACATTTCTTTAGCACAGCAGAAAAACCTGACAGGAGTTCTAACTTCTCCCCATTCTATCCAAAGCTAGAATATAAAGTTTAGGCTATAAATACACTTAAGGCAATACAAGCCTCTGATTTAGGTAAATATTTGGAACAGACAGATAAATATTGTATAATAGGATTTTATTAAAAACATCCTGCTGAAAGGAAATGGCTGGATCTTAAGGTGCCCACACACCTTACGATAATCGTACGATAATCACGGGAAATTCCGCGATCGTACGATTATCGTAAGGTGTGTGGAAGCCGTTGTGACCTCTACTACTGTAAGGTCGCATGACTTTTAACTTATGGACATGTTCGAAAACCCGCCGAGCATCGTGCAATGTTCAGCGGGTGTGTAGCATGTTCGTAAGATAAAAGCCGGACGGGCCGGCATTGCGGTCATCGGAAGCCCGCCCCTCAGGGGGGCGCGGCTTACGATCATCGCAAGTACGATCTGCCTGTCCAAGATAGGCAGATTGTACGTTTTTTTAATTACCTTACAACCATCGCAAGACAAAAGTCTTGCAATGGTTGTAAGGTGTGTGCCCAGCATTAAGTGAACAGTGGTGGGTCTGTCAAATGGAGCTACTCAGCAAATAGGTAACCAATACGAAGTTAAAAAAAGAGCTCAGCATTCGCATTCGTTCTTTATAAACAATCCCGTACATTTTTAAGAATTAATAAAAATGATGTGTTAAAAGGGAAAGCCATAATATTTAAGTTTTATACCCCCAAATAAGATAAGGTTTATCTTCCTCGTCACCAGTCACAGTTATCACTGCGGGATATTAACCACTTGTACATAATGATATCGCAGGACTAATTCCCTCCACCACGCATAATTATACCCAACCCTGTCTTCTGCGGACAAAGCCATCCTGTTATTTTAAGCAAAAAAAAAAAAGTTGCTGTTCATTGGAGGATATGATAGAGAATTCTGCTACAGGCTTTTGTCTAATAATTACCTACATTTTCATATTCCCTGGAGCCTGAGCAGGATTTATCCATTGCTAGCATCAATGAATATTTAACAAGTCTAGAAAAACTAGTCTGAATTGATGATGGAGAAATATGAGGCAGCCTGGATGCTGCTATTAATACGGCTCGTTAGATGTGGCGGCTTTGATGCGCTCTTATTGTAGAGTTATGTACTGGAAGCAGATGTGGGATATCATGTCACACAGCTGTCCCACGCGCTTCATGTCATCCCTGTTATTAGGCTTATTCTAGCCACAGAGGTATTTCACCTTTGTTCAGGTTTTTTTTAGAATGGTTTTAGCTGCAAGTGTGCTTTTGCATTCTTTCACTTCGATCAAATATCTGATAGAAAAATCAAGGAGAAAAAAAATTGATTAATACTCCTACACAACTATTGGATCACCTTATGACCTTATTGGAAATGTTGCGTGAAAGGATTGATTTAAAAAAATCAAACACTTCAAAGCCCATCAAAATTTCTTTTTAACCCCCTGAAATGCTCCAAAATATTCCCTCTTGTATGCCTAAAATGTCAAAGGATTGTCTTCTTTTCTTCTAACCACATGAAAAAAGCACAGGTGCAGTAATGTTTTGCTTGGCAATGGCATTGATTTAAAGCTGAATTCCAGGCAGATTATTATTATAATACATGATTTATATAGCTCCAACAGTTTGCGCAGCGCTTTACGAAACTGAGGGAGACAATACAATTAACAATACAATTTCAGTACAGGAAGTAGGAGGGCCCTGCTCATGAGAGCTGACAATCTAGTAGGAGGGGCAAGTGATACAAAAGGTAATCACTGTTTGGGATGATTTAGTGGAAGAGCTGAAAGTACTGTTATATCGAGGTGGAATAGGCGTTCCTGAAGAGATACGTTTTCAAGGATCGCCTAAAGGTGGACAGAGTAGGAGATCGGCAGACAGATTGGGGGAGGTAGTTCCAGAGGATGGGAGACACTCTGGAAAAATCCTGGAGGCGAGCATGCGAGGAGGTGACAAGCGAGCTGGAGAGTAGGAGGTCTTGGGAAGAACGAAGGGGGCGGTTTGGGTGAGATTTTGAGATGAGGGGGGTGATGTAGGTTGGGGCGTTGTGGCTTTGTAGGTTATTGCGGGGCGGAAGGGGGGTTTGGCGGACACTGATCGGTTTCAGTTGGTAAGGTGGATGAGTCTGGCAGCAGTGTTCATGATTGCCTTGAAGGGGGGATAGCCTGCTTAGTGGTAGGCCAACAAGGAGGGAGTTACAGTAGTCGAGGCGAGATATTACAAGGGTGTGAATAAGAAGCTTTGCGGTATCATTTGTTAAGAAGGGACGGATTTTGGGAATGTTACGACGATTGGGTCTGCAAGATTTGGATAGTGATTGGATGTGGGGCTGAAAGAAGAGCTCAGAATCAATGATTACTCCAAGCAACATGGCTTGACGGGAGGGGTTGATTGTAGTGCTGTTGATTGTGATGGAGAAGTCGGTGGAATACGGAGAGGAGGAAATATTAGAAGCTCAGTTTTGGACAGATTTAGTTTGAGTGGTGTGACATCCATGTCGATATGTCAGTGAGTAGGTTAGTGGTGTGAGAGGAGATAGAAGGAGTGAGCTGAGGGGTAGAGAGATATATTTGGGTGCCATCAGCATAGAGCTGGTAATGGAAGCTGTAGGAGGTTAATGTTATCAACTAACCCAGGGTGTAGGTGTAGATAGAGAATAGAAGGGGCCCACGGACAGAGGAAGAGTAGAGGAGGAAGTAGAGTTATAGGTGACACTGGAGGTGCGCTGGGATAGGTAGGAGGTGAACCATGAGAGAACAGAGCCTTGGAGGCCAAGGGATTGGAGTTAATTGAGGAGGAGTGGGTGGTCAACTGTGTCAAAAGCAGAAAGGTCCAGGAGTATGAGTATAGAGTAGTGGCCTGTGGTTTAAGCGGTTAGTAAATCGTTAGTGAGTTGTAGAAGGGCAATTTATGTGGAGTGTTGCAGACGAAAGCCAGAGTGAAAGGGGCCAAGGAGGTTGTTAGCAGTAAGGTGGCAGCTCAGGCGGTTGTAGACCAGGAGTTCAAGACATTCGGAGCAAGAAGATAGGTCTCAAATTGTTTAGACTTGTGGGCCCCATTGAGGGCTTTTTAAAAATGGGGTTCACCAATGCTTGTTATAGAGGTGTAGGGACGATGCCAGTGGAAAAGGAGAGGTTGAAGATTTGTGTAAGAGATTGTACAATAGAGCTAGAGGGTGACCGGAGTAGTTGTGAGGGGATGGAGTCCAAGGGGCAGGTAGTTAGGTGGGTGTTGGATAAAAGAGTGCCTACTTCATCTGCAGTGACAGGATCAAATGAAGAGAGTATTGAATGTGGTGATACAAAAGACACAAATGAATGCTGCTCTGTATTCATTAATACATGCTAAAATGTATTTTTAGATTCAGTCTGTGAAGTACCTGAAGTACCTGGAAGTGAGAAGCCACACAAGGAGCCAGTCAGTTCTGCTGCAGTGCAAGGAGCATGCTGATAGGAGGACAGACCACAGTGACATGCGAGTAATGAGTTAATCAGTTGGCGTCTTCTCCTTTTATTGTCACTTGCTCAGTGGGAAGGAGAGTTGTATGTGTTACTGAAGTGCAACAAAGAAAACTTTACTGTGTGGCCTGGCTTTGTTAATGTCAGGACTGGATAGACTGAAATACAACCATTGGCATGTAATACAGCTCTTTTATAGTGTATGTATTTTATTTGTGTATTTAGCTGTTTGCCTGGAGTTCAGCTATTATACGGTGCTTGAGCTGGAGATTTACTCTAACGAATTATAATTTCTGACTGTGAAAACTTGCCCTATTTGTGGTTTAATACAGTTGTGCTCAAAAGTTTGCATACCCTGGCAGAAATCTTGAAATTTTGGCATTGATATTTTACAATATGACTGATCATGCCAAAAAACTGTCCTTTATTTAAGGATAGTGATCATATGAAGCCATGTATTATCACATAGTTGTTTGACTCCCTTTTAAATCATAATGATAACAGAAATCACCCAAAATGGCCCTGATCAAAAGTGTACATACCCTGGAATGTTGGGCCTTGTTACAGACACACAAGGAAGGTGACACACACACAGGTTAAAATGGCAATAAAAGTTAATTTCCCACATATGTGGCTTTTTAAATCGCAATTAGTGTCTGTGTATAAAGTTTGTTAGCTCTCACGTGGATGCACTGAGCAGGCTAGATACTGAGCCATGGGGAGCAGAAAAGACCTGCGCAACAAGGTAATGGAACTTTATAAAGATGGAAAAGGATATAAAAAGATATCCAGAGCCTTGAAAATGCCAGTCAGTACTGTTCAATCACTTATTAACCACGCGACAGCAGGGAAGGGGGGGTGCAGTGCAGGGTCATACAAGCGATCAGCCGGCTGTAGAGCTGGCCAAACGCTTGTATGTAACAGCCGGTAAAAGCTGTTTACATTCCCGGTGGGATTGTGCTTGTGCGCGCCCGCTTCCCGCACGCCCACCCGCCGGGAGCCTCCGCCGTGCGCCCATATTTTTATGATGGGCAGGTGGCAAGGGGTTAAGAAGTGGAAATTTCGGGGATCTCTTGATACCAAGTCAAGGTCAGGTAGACCAAGAAAGATTGCAGCCACAACTTCCAGAAGAATTGTTCGGGATACAAAGAAATACCTCCAGGTAACCTCAGGAGAAAAAAAGGCTGCTCCGGAAAAAGATGGTGTGGTTGTTTAATAGAGCACAATATGACAATACTTGAACAAAAATGGTCTGCATGGTCGCGTGGCCAGAAAGAAGCCTTTACTGTGCATATACCACTGTGAAGCTTGGTAGTGGCTTACTGATGTTTTGGGTGTGTGCGAGCTCTAAAGACACAGAGAATCTTGTGAAAATTGATGGCAAGATGGAGGCAGCATGTTTTCAGAAAATACTGGCAGACAATTTGCATTCTTCTGCACGAAAGCTGTGCATGGGACGCTCTGGGACTTCCCAGCACGACAATGACCCTAAGCACAAGGCCATGTTAACCCTCCAGTGGTTACAGCAGAAAAAGTTGAAGGTTATGGAGTGGCCATCACCATCCCCTGACCTTAATATCATCGAGCCACTCTGAGGAGATCTCAAACGTGCGGTTCATGCAAGACAAACAAAGACTTTGCATGACCTAGAGGTATATTGCCAAGACGAATGGGCAGCTATACCACCTGCAAGAATTCAGGGCCTCATAGGCAACTATTACAAAAGACTGCACTCTGTCATTGATGCTAAAGGGGGCAATACACAGTATTAAGAACTAAGGGTATGCAGAGTTTTCAACAGGGGTCATTTAATTGTTTTTATTAGCTGCCATGTTTTATGATTGTGCCATTCTGTTATGACCTACAGTTGAATATGAATCCCATAAGAAATAAAAGAAATGTGTTTTGCCTGTTCACTCAGGTTTTCCTTAAAAATGTTACATATATTACCAATCCTCCAAGGGCATGCAAACTTTTGAACACAACTGTACATTCTGCCTTGTATGCATTACTGGAATGTTTGTGCTTATTTTTAGCTTAGAGACTTTTATCCTGTTTACAATAGAATATCTCATTAATACATTCAGAGACAGATCAGAAGCAGAGCGATAGTCGGGACAGATCGCTGATGTCAGATCAAACAGCTGCATTACAAATGTGTGTCATCTAACAGATTGGAGTTTATACAAAAGCTTTTGTGCTAGAAAACATTAGAGAAACTTTTCTGTACTTTTATTAAATTTGAACACATACAGTAATTACACTGCCATTTTGCATTTCATTGGCTCTGAATGATCATGTTAACTGCCAGGGTTCACTATGTTGGCTCTGGCTTTTACCACATTACATGTCAACTTTTACTATATTAGTTTACATGTGACTTCATCTCACTGCGGGGGTTACACTACAAGTACTAAAAAATTATTGTGGCCTCTACTTCTTAAAACACCAAACTGGTGCTAAAGGCTAAAGGACAATATGCAGGAATATGGTATGTTGTCTGTGTTGGAGTCTCAATAGTCAAAACCATCATGCTGCCAGCATAACGCTCATTATGTTCACCATCATATTAATAATCATGTGACCTCATACTGCCTTACTGCCAATGTTTACTACATTGACTGATGGATCACATAAGCATCATCAACCTGCATCCTTTCATTACATTGGCTCTTGTGAAAGAGACCATGGACTAGGGTATACCTAGGATGTTACCTTACATTTACAGGTCTATTCACTAAAGGGTGAAGAGTTTGGAGAAGGCAGGGGAAGTGAACACTGTACATGGCACTAGCTGGTTATGGCCTGCCCTCTCTGCTGGGTTCAATAACTCTGTGTCTCCCTGGTCTCTACTGCTTAAAAGGAGGATGTACAATTATCCAGTGCAGTCATTTGGGTAAAATGGCCGAGCTCGGCTATTGCACCCAGGGGCTGACTGGCAACTTTTAGCCCAGGGGGCAAGTACAACCCAGAGGCCCATGGTGCGGCAACTTGGCCCACCTCCCGCTCTGCCTCTTCCCCGCATTCTCCCCGCCCCCGTCTGCCACTTTTGCCATCCATGTAACAGTAGTGTGAATGTATTTATGGGTTTAGGAAATGTAAAGCACACTGGTAGGGGAGGGATGCCTCGTCAGGGCTGTGCACGTGCATGACTGCTGCGACCCTAGAAGTTCTGCCACTAATTCAGAAATACATTGTACAGCATTGCAGAATGGCATTGGCTATAGAGAACTACAATTCTCAGCAATACATTACACAACAATGCAGAATACCATCAGCTATAGTGGACTATAAATCACAGCAATAATGACTACCAACAGCTATAGAGAACTACAATCTCCAGCAATACCATTATACAGCAATGCAGAACTGCATCAACTATAGAGAACTACAATTCCCAGCAATACCATTATACAGCAATGCAGAACTGCATCAACTATAGAGAATCTCCACATGGGAAGTCCATGGGTTGATTCCTTTCGAGTGAATAAAATGAAGATTCACTAAAATCTTTTGTTATTTTGTCGTTTCTGGAGTGCTGGTGACATCCATATCCAACGGCTGTACCAGGTAGACGCGGCATGTTAGAAGGCCCCCTGCTGGAGCCTCCCGAGCATCTCCTTGAGGAGCAGCGGCCGCACCATTCAAAGAGCCGCGTCGGATGCGGAGGGCGGGCGGCCGGGTGCAGGTGGCAGCGGCCGGGGGTCAAGGGGCCGTTCGCGGTGGCATCAGAAAGGCCCGGGGGGCAATTGCCACCCTGCCCCCCGGCCCAGTCCGCCCCTGATTGCACCTGATACAACCACCTTACATCATAGAGATGCAGGGCCATTCCGTGTTCTGTCAGACTGCTAAAATGAAGCCCAGGAATTGGGTTTTGCGGAGTAAATGCTATTTTTTATGATCTTTGCACTGCTAAGCTTTCCTTCCTGCCAGCCTGTATAAAAACAGGATATAGCTTGCTGAAATTTATTACCTATCCCTACTCTCTGCTCCGTGATTTATATTTTGATATCTCGAGACTTTCCCCATCATGTAGCCGAGAACTATAGAAGGAAGCAATTCGCAGCCTGGCTGTAAATCCCTCTCAGTAAACAGGCGTTAGGAATATGGTAAAAATGGTTGTTGCAACCTGAGGAGTAGCAGGCATTGTCTGGAATATCAATATTGTACATGCCTCACTCTACAGGACTCTTCCACCAGATGAAGAAAATGCCTTGCTCAACCAGAGATGATCCCATACTAGGAACGAGGCATCAGAAGCTGGTTGCCTATGTCATGGCATTGGCAACCTATAGACTATTACACAAGCAGATGTTATTTAGATTATTGTAGATGTTAACATCCTGGGCCCTGCAGTTCAAGAGAAAGGCTTAGGGCCTGTTCATATGAGATCAGGTCCTGATCAGGTGCTGATCAGCAGACGTGGAGCTGCTGATGCAGTGCGTTTTTGATGCGTTTTCGGTCCGGATGCTGACAGTTAATTTTTTGTCAACGTTGATGACATCATAATAAGTGGAGCAAGAATACCATTTTTTTCTTTTTTTTCCCCCTTAGCTGCATTGCGTTGCGTTTTCATGCGTGACATGCAGTATTTTTTTCTGTCGTAAGCTGAACGGACTGCGCACGTGAGAACTGGAGCCCAGAAAACACATAGGGATACATTGGGATGCATTTTGAGTGCAGCAGCGTACGGAGCCGGTCAGCACACAAAACGGACGTCGTGTGAACAGGCCCTAAAAGTAAAACTGAAGCCAAAACTTTTTGGATAGTGTAAGGGAGGGCTAAAACCCCTGTCAACTTTTTTTCCACGAACTGTGTCCAATAGCAGAGATTATACTTCCCATTCAATACTCACAACAGGAAGTGAGAGGAAATGCAAATACAAATGGTAAATTTCGATAATGGGGACACACACATAATATAAACCTAACATGCTCTAACTTGATCTAATTCTTCTCCACTCTATCCAAAACTACGTTTTGGCTTCAGTTGCACTGTAAAACCTTGGTAAAGTTTTTACTGATCTCTGTGTTCCTGTAGAAGAAATTTCCTCTCACTACCTGTTTTATCACCAGGTTAGGAAAGGAGCAGACGCTGGGAAAGGGACTAAGGATACATTTCTCCAATGAGGACACTATAATAAAAACCTGACAGAGGTTCCAACCTTCCTCACTCTATACCAAAACTAAAACATTTTTGGTTGGAGTTGGGCTTTAAAGTTGTGCTTACAGCCTCACTGGAATGTATTCATACGGAGTAAATAGAAAGGCTGAAATACGTACCTCTCCTGCAGGAAATTCTGCTCTACCTCTTCTTATAATGAAAACCTGGAAATGTGGTCATATATTATCTGCTTAAATGGATTGGCCACACGGAACTTTGATCTTTTGTTTTAACAGAGATCTTGTGACCAAATGCCTAGGCTCTAGGTTAAAGTCTAGCTTTGGATAAAAAAACGGGGAAGGGTTAGAGGTTTTTTTTTTCTTCTGGCCATTGACCATTGTCATTAAAGGGTTATTAACCCCTCCGTTTTTTTTGTGTTTTTTTGCATATATCTACTGCTAGCAAGCAGTAGATATATGCAAAAACTTTTTTTTAAAAGACCGCTTAAAAAGGTTTGAACTTACCTGTGTCTTCGCCGCGCACTCCTGTCCAAAAATCTAAAAAAATCTAGGGGTGTTGCAAAGGATCTTGGGGTGGGCGCATGCACAGTTCAGATTTTCGGCCGGGAGACAAGGAGAGACACAAGGTAAGTCTATGGACAGCATGCACCCGGATGCAGACACTGTGGGACAGGAATTGCCAGCGAGCACAGAGGAATCAGCATTGGATCGGAGACCAGCAGCAGCACTGGAGAGAAGGCTGAAAACGCAGATCGGATTAAGTGACATCATTTAAGGTAAATGCTTACACTAACATTGGGCGGAGGGAAAAAAATGATCCTTTAATATCACTTTAAGTCAGAAAGTGATGGGAAATCTAAAGTTTTACAGTTGTCACTGGGACAGGAGGGGTCTTCCAATGGGGACACTGTTTCAGTGACAACAGTCTGAGAGGAAATCCTTGCACTTCCTGTTGTGCTTCCAGCATAACCAATGGAGGGAAATCTCCCTAGTGGGACACAAATAGCAGAGAAATAATAATATGGTTGACTTGAGATATACCTAAACATTTTAGAATATATACAGGTGAAACTCGAATAATTAGAATATCGTGCAAAAGTAATGGCAGTAATTGCTGCAAAAGGGGCCCAAACCAAGTACTGAGTACATATGCATGCTTGTACTTTTCAGAGGTCCGATATTGTTCTATGTACAATCCTTGTTTTATTGATTGCATGTAATATTCTCATTTTCTGAGATTGTGGATTTGGGGTTCTTGGGGTTTTCATGAGCTGTAAGCCATAATCATCACAATTATGACAAATCACGGCTTGAATTATCTTGCTTTGCATGTAATGAGTCTATCTCATATATTAGTTTCACCTTTTAAGTTGCATTAGTGAAATAAATTAACTTTGCACGATATTCTAATTATTCGAGTTTCACCTGTATGTGTATTATAATGATTTAGAAAAGTAGTCCTGTATTTTATCCTATGTGCATTAGCAGTCTCATTGTAAATGCATCCTATGCAATATGTACAGTAAGTGCCATGTAACTACAATCCATGTTTAATGCATTAAAGTAAAAACGTACTTTTTGCAGCTTCTGTTTTCTGGCCAGTTGGCCACTTCTCGTGATCCAGGTATGAACAGACTGATGTGGAAGTCAGGGATGAGCCAGCTTAATTTAGGAGCCAGCTGATCATTTTCAAGATTATAGGAACATGCTGCCACGGCCGAGAGTGGAGAATACTCAGGAAAGTGCCAGCTGTCATTTTTTAGGTACATTTGTGTCCTGGCTTTGGGATTTGCCATCCCTGATCTAAACTGTTCTGTATTGTGGACACCTGCACATTATTCTCTCTTATTATGTGTGATGCAGTGGCAGACCTAAGGAACAATGGGCCCTGGTGCAAGATTTTTTTTTGCTCCCCCCCCCAAAAAAAAACACAAACACAGCGCTCTCCTCCCGCAGCGCTCGGCCGGCTGTCACTTTCTCTCCTCCCCGCTGGGACACAGAGCAGCGCCCAGCGGGGAGGAAAGAAAGCACGGATGCATTTAGCCAAAAGTGCCATTTCCGGCCGATATCTTTTGGCGGCCGATATATCGGTGCAACCATAATATTTACAGCAATGCAGAATGCCACAGGCTATAGAGGACTACACATCCCAACAATACTTTATATAACAGCACTGGAGAGAAGGCTGAAAACGCAGATCGGATTAAGTGACATCATTTAAGGTAAATGCTTACACTAACATTGGGCGGAGGGAAAAAAATGATCCTTTAATATCACTTTAAGTCAGAAAGTGATGGGAAATCTAAAGTTTTACAGTTGTCACTGGGACAGGAGGGGTCTTCCAATGGGGACACTGTTTCAGTGACAACAGTCTGAGAGGAAATCCTTGCACTTCCTGTTGTGCTTCCAGCATAACCAATGGAGGGAAATCTCCCTAGTGGGACACAAATAGCAGAGAAATAATAATATGGTTGACTTGAGATATACCTAAACATTTTAGAATATATACAGGTGAAACTCGAATAATTAGAATATCGTGCAAAAGTAATGGCAGTAATTGCTGCAAAAGGGGCCCAAACCAAGTACTGAGTACATATGCATGCTTGTACTTTTCAGAGGTCCGATATTGTTCTATGTACAATCCTTGTTTTATTGATTGCATGTAATATTCTCATTTTCTGAGATTGTGGATTTGGGGTTCTTGGGGTTTTCATGAGCTGTAAGCCATAATCATCACAATTATGACAAATCACGGCTTGAACTATCTTGCTTTGCATGTAATGAGTCTATCTCATATATTAGTTTCACCTTTTAAGTTGCATTAGTGAAATAAATTAACTTTGCACGATATTCTAATTATTCGAGTTTCACCTGTATGTGTATTATAATGATTTAGAAAAGTAGTCCTGTATTTTATCCTATGTGCATTAGCAGTCTCATTGTAAATGCATCCTATGCAATATGTACAGTAAGTGCCATGTAACTACAATCCATGTTTAATGCATTAAAGTAAAAACGTACTTTTTGCAGCTTCTGTTTTCTGGCCAGTTGGCCACTTCTCGTGATCCAGGTATGAACAGACTGATGTGGAAGTCAGGGATGAGCCAGCTTAATTTAGGAGCCAGCTGATCATTTTCAAGATTATAGGAACATGCTGCCACGGCCGAGAGTGGAGAATACTCAGGAAAGTGCCAGCTGTCATTTTTTAGGTACATTTGTGTCCTGGCTTTGGGATTTGCCATCCCTGATCTAAACTGTTCTGTATTGTGGACACCTGCACATTATTCTCTCTTATTATGTGTGATGCAGTGGCAGACCTAAGGAACAATGGGCCCTGGTGCAAGATTTTTTTTTGCTCCCCCCCCCAAAAAAAAACACAAACACAGCGCTCTCCTCCCGCAGCGCTCGGCCGGCTGTCACTTTCTCTCCTCCCCGCTGGGACACAGAGCAGCGCCCAGCGGGGAGGAAAGAAAGCACGGATGCATTTAGCCAAAAGTGCCATTTCCGGCCGATATCTTTTGGCGGCCGATATATCGGTGCAACCATAATATTTACAGCAATGCAGAATGCCACAGGCTATAGAGGACTACACATCCCAACAATACTTTATATAACTATAGCATTTCTGTATAAAGTAATGTTTGAAGACTGTCTGTGAATATTTTCTGTGTTATAAACAGCAGCTCAGTGACTCTTCTCATGTTATGTGTTGTGGATATACACTCCATTATCTAATATTTGTTTACATTGGTAATTGATGCAGTCTACACATTCTCAAGATTTGTTCAGTATGTACTTGCCTCATTTTTTGTTTATTACCTGTATTAGAATTCACAGGCACTCAGTTAGCTGCGAGCACCCCTAGGGTTCTTCTCATGGGTTTAGGGGGTACTTAGTGCCAGCCCACCTAAAAGTGACATTTCAGTTAGAGATGGCATCTGGTTGACTGAGTCACCCACTGTCTTCTTATAGGCCTCTTTGCCTCTTCCTATCGCATATCTTACAACTTTCTAAGATGAGAGAGAGGGACAGTTTTTTTAAGGCATTGGACACACCCTTGCTATGCCCCCAGTTATGCAGACCACTATGATTTTTAATTTAAAAAATAATTGGTACTTCCTTATCCAATGGCCTCCCCGAATCGCTGGAGGTGCAATGAGTTTAGGGGCTCCCTCTTTCATATTTTTTGGACCTGTCTACCACTACAACCCTTTTGGGGGATGGTTAAGTCCACTTTAGAAATTTTGACACGAAAATTGCTACCTTTATCATCTATCACCAGCTGCCATTGACCAGAATAAAAATCCAGGAAGTGTAATACCTGCTTATAATGGGCACAGCAGGTATGCACATCCAGGAACTTAGAATGCAGAGATCTCACTGATAGAGCCCCAAGAGGGAAACTGTCATTTTGGTGCAGTCTGATATTTTGGTAAAGCTGGCCATACACCTATAGATTTTTTTTAATTCAAAAAGAATCTAACCGTCTAATAGTTTCCTCCACCCATTCTAAACATCTTGGACGGACTTCCCTGACAGGCCATTGCAGTTTGACAGCCAGCACCCGCCCTTTTAGAATACACAAACAGTGACTGCATCTGACTGGCTTTAGTCACTGCTCGGTTAACAATTTTCCACCTGGCTCCTTCAACAAAAGTCAATTGAATCAACTTTTGTCAAGCCAAGTCAAGGTGGTGCTGCTAGGGTCACATACAGTTCAAACATCAGCAAGTCCTTCAAGCTGTGTATAACTAGTTTAACCAAAAAAATGTTTATACACTTACTGGCCGCTTTATTAGGTACACCTCTTCAACTGCACGTTAACACAAATATCTAATCAGCCAATCACATGGCACCAACCCAATACATTTAGGCATGTAGACATGGTCAAGATGGTCTGCTTAAGTTTAAACCGAGCACCAGAATGGGGAAGAAAGGTGATTTAAGTGAC
Source organism: Nanorana parkeri (assembly GCF_000935625.1). NCBI lineage: Eukaryota > Metazoa > Chordata > Amphibia > Anura > Dicroglossidae > Nanorana > Nanorana parkeri. The sequence continues at coordinate 922,732 of NW_017306723.1, forward strand.
TTTGAACGTGACATGGTTATTAGTGTCAGATAGGCTGGTTTGAGTATTTCAGCAACTGCTGATCTACTGGGATTTTTATACACAACTATCTCTAGGGTTTACAGAGGATGGTGTGAAAAAGAGAAAATATCCAGTGAGCGGCAGCTCTCTGGGGAAGAATACCTTGTTGATGCCAGAGGTCAGTGGAGAATGGGCAGACTGGTTCAAGATGATAGAAAGGCAACAGTAACTCAAATAACCACTTGTCACATCCGAGGTATGCAGAATACCATCTCTGAACACACAACACATTGAACCTTGAAGCAGATGGGCTACAGCCACAGAAGACCACACCGGGTGCCACTCCTGCCAGCTAAGAATAGGAAACGGAGGCTACAATTCGCACATTCTCACCAAAATTGTAAAATAGAAGATTGTAAAAACATTGCCTGGTCTGATGAGTCTCGATTTCTGTTGCAACCAGGACCGGATTTACTCTCCCTGACCCCTCCCGCCGCCACCCGACATCGCCAAGATCACTTGTAAACAAACAAGTAGCTTCCCCTATTCTTCAATTAGCCCTGCTAGTGCAAATTACCGCCCGGCGCCCGTAACTCCATGTTCCGGGCGTCGGGTGACTTCAAACCTGTGCCGCCCCTCTGCTCCATGCCGACCTGGCACGGCTCCGTGCCGCCCCTCGGCTCCGGGCCTCGGTGGCCTTGTCGGGAATCCGGCCCTGGTTGCAACATTCGGATGGTCGGGTCAGAATTTGATGTAAACAACATGAAACCATGGATCAATCCAGCCTTGTATCAACAGTTCAGGCTGTTGGAGCTTTGCATCATGGATGTTCAGCCAACAAATCTGCAGCAACTGTGTGATGCTATCATGTCAGCATGGTCCAAACTCTCCAAGGAATGTTTCCATTACCTTGTTGAATCAATGCCACAAAGAATTAAAGCACTTCTGAAACAAAAGCGTCCAACCCTGTACTAGCAAGGTGTACCTAATAAAGTGGCCAGTGAATATATATGGACAGCTGACATGTAATAATTCTCACATGATGTCTAGTAAAAATATACTTCAATACCTTAAGTGATTCTAAATTTTGAGCTCTTTGTGTATGTGATGTCTGCATGCTGTATAAAATGATAGAGGGAGCAGCTGGGTTACTTACAACAGTTCCTATTTTCAGCATCATCGTAGTGTCCCTGAAAATTGTGTTTAAATATTGTCACCTCAATGCTTCTACTACTGAATTATTGTGCGGCTTTGGAGTCCTTGGGGGAGTAGACAGCCCCATGTATAAAGTTTAAAGGCCATTAATATATTGTTTGCAGCTTGTGAGCTGTATCAGCAGTTTAGAAAAATCAGTTTTTACAGATACACTATTCTTCATGCTGCAGATTAGGCAATGTAAGTGAGCGGAAAGCTCATATCTGTGATGCGTGTTCGTGGAATCAGAGGTCATGGGCAACACACAATATTACCATAATTCTCCTGTATTTCAGGTGGTAAGGTTTCTACCTATTACTGGGACCAGTCAGTCAGAAAGAATCGGGCTGTGTAAGTATTGTTTGCTTATTTAATGATCCACTGGTGCAGCAGGAACTAGCCCGTATATCACTCAGCTGTAGATCCTCAAATCATCTCTGAATTGGTGCTGACACTGTCCTTCCTTCTGGAGGGTGGCTACTTTTGTTCCCCATGGTGCCTGTGTGTGTTGTAAACTAGCTATCGCTCCAAGCTCACTCCCGTGATGGTCTACAGTCTCAATACAAATTAGTAAATTAAATGTGACTCTGTGCTCTATCTAATAAACCTTTACGGGATACCCGGTGGGTCTACTCCCCCTGCTATTTGTTGTTTTTTTTATTTTGACATCGACCGCCGGCCGCACCATAGTGAAAAAACAAAACAAAAAAAACCCAACAGATAGCATGGTCCTTCAGGTCCTCCTCTGCTGATTGACAGCAGCATTGGGCGGGTGCAATAGCCAGCCTGCTATTGGCTTTTACAGATTGAAATAGCCAATAGCAGCCTAACTATTCATTCCCATGCTATCTGTTGGGGGTTTTTTTTTATTCTGACGGTGGCTTTTGTCAAAATAAAAAATAAATACACAGAAAGGGCACCTCCCTAAAATGAGAAGGGCACCTCCCTGAAATAAGGTTTTGCACTTTGTGATGTCTGCTAATTGATTGATTTGAGGATCTACAGCGGAGTTATACACAAATACGATACATTTTTGTTAATAGTTAAAGTACTTGAATGCCTTTTAAAGATTTAACTCCTGGTTTAGTGTCACTTTAAAAGTCCACCTTGTAAAAAATGTACATAAATAATAATTTATTATTATTTTTTTTGCATTGGAGACAGTAAAGCATTGCTGTAGAAGTGACCATGTTTCATGTTACACCCTGAATATGGGTGTAATATAAAACATTATCAGGAATGTAACGTTAGCCTTTAAAGTGGAATTGCGGCCCAAACTTTAGGATTAGATCCTTTGGTTGGTTATTATTGCAATCTGTATCTTGAATAGGGGGGATTCTACTCCCTTCCTGTTTTGGCAACAGCGGTCAACAGTGGTTAGTGAAGCTCTTTGCAATGGGAACACATACAGCAAAAAATGTTTACAAACAATACAATAATATAATATATAATATTGTTATATTACTGTAAATTAGAATTTATGCTGGATTTTAAATGCTGTGTTCCTGCAGGGGAAATTTATCTCACTTCCTATCCCAGTGACAATGTTCAGTAGCAATGTGGATGGGGGAAAGTATATCCCATCCCTTGTCTGTTTTCTACTGCAGTCTTTGACCTTATTGCAGAGATTTCTCCTCACTTCCTGTCTCTTTGACACCCTTTGTATCGGTGTGTGAGAGAGTATCACCAGGACAGTACCAGTGCTGTCATTGGGAAGAAGTGAAGTGAGTCATGTGACTCCCAGCCCCAAGAAAAAGCAGATATTTCTTGTTGCAGCTAGTTGTCAAATGGAGCGGCAGAGGGAAGGGGAGGTTAATATGTGCTGCTGGTGGAGCCTCCATTAAAGTGACCCACTTGCTTTGCCCAGCATGGGTAACACACAGCTTCTCTTTAAAGCTACAGAAGATGCAAAAAAAGATGATAGTTTCAGTATTTTTAATGTGAATTGCCTTCTGATGATTCTGATGTCAGATAAAGCTCAGCAAACTCATTGGAGATTTGGTAGAACTGTTTAAGCCTTGTTCCTCCAGACACATCCACAAGCCTTGTCCCTCTGCTGAGTGTTTATTTAGAAGAAGGCCAATGCCTGGCCCTTAATATCTGCTACATGTGTAAGTACTTGGAGACTATGGTGAGATTCGTACGGCCGCTCGCCTCTTTGCTCTCTGTTTGGTAATAATGAAATCTGCCTTCCACGGGCTGATCATTCGGCCGGAATCTTTCCGTAATAATAAATGAATAGAAATGAAGGGAAATGCTATTAGGATAATTTGCTGTGGTTTATGAATTATTCATCCAGTGATTTCCTATTCGCACTTCTTGAAGTCTGAATCAATTTTTGGACATCGTGGAGAAGTTCTCATGATGTGGCTCTTCTCTCCTCGCCTGGGTAATAGATTTCTTCTATTATTTAGTTACTGAGGAGTTTTTTTTCTGATCTAGTTGTTAAAGTCTACACGGAAATCCCTGGCTTTTTTTTAAAGATACAGTGCACTTCAATCATAGTTAAGCTGGCTATACACTGGCCTTTTTTTCTTGTTCACCCCTGCAAGCTGAATGGGCAAAAACTCTCACATCACCCCTGTGACGGACCCCAGTACTCAGGATGAGTATGTCCGCCGCTGTATTCTTCCTTACTCAGGAGATATTGCAAGCTGAAGATCTTTAGCTCTCAGTTTCCCCAGTCACTGGTCGAGACACAAGTGTAGGGTGAAACAAACTCTGATTTATTGAGCAACTGCACAAACTTTTATACAGCAAGTGATGAGATCAGATTATAATCCCATCACATCCACCCTGCCTTCCCCAGACAATCGGTCTGCTCAACACCACAGGGTTTCCCCTGCTAATGAGCTCCAGACAGCCATAGCAGGAGCCTGGCCAGAATGTCATTGTTCTGAGCTTCTTCAGAGTACAAAGGGAGATAACGAGGGATGGTGCTGATAGTCTTTTCATAACCAGGTCACACAGCATAACGCACTTAACTATAACCCAACACCAATACACATTTAACTTATAAACTCATCACCATGTCGTCACAACCCCTCCATGCTAAAAAGCATCAATGGGGAATCTCCTGCTGGGCTATTTTAGTCTGACAGCTGTGGGGGTGCCATTGTCAGAATACCCAAACAGTGACTGTAACTGATTGGATGGACTAGCTTCCTGTGTGAAGAGTCCTGCTGACTCCTCCAAAATTCGACCGATGTATGGCCAGCTTTATACGGAGTCTCATTTGCATCCTGTCATTTCTCTACTGCACCTCGCTGCCGGGGTTGTACTTAGACACCATGTTGCCCTAGGCATATCTGAATGATGACACCCTTTAAGCTCCATCTCTTGTGCCATGTGGTTATTGAGACAAACACTACTTGCATGAAGTATTAGAACAGCATGTGGTCACTTTATATGCAGAATTACCTTTTATCTTTACACACACTAAGGAACTAGAGAAACAAGAGAGGGTTTCAGGTTTCCCGAACTATAGTGAGTCTTCTAACTCCTCTCAACCTCCCCCAATATACCTTTCACCTCTTTCCCCTTATAGCTCTCTTTAGCTATAAATGTCTCAAAAACATGTGTAGCACTCCACATGTGTAGCACATGTGTAGCACCTCCAAAGAAGCCGCCAGAATAACCCGGGTCATCACTAGTTATCTAGGGGGTTTTGGTCTTCAGTTGCTCCATTAACATTTACCCGTCTTTTTTCTGGTGCCCACAAAACTGATATCCACTCTAGAAGTAGAATGCTGAAAAATGTTATTAACATATTCACACTGGGGAGAGATGGTATAGGGGTCCTAGACATCCAGGGTAGTACAGACACACTTTGTAAGCAATTCAATGTAGATCATTTAGTAGCACAGCGAATAGGAATTTGAGTAGCAGATGAGTAGGGATGAGCACAGATCCTCTGCAGGAGAGAGACCAGACTTGCTCTTGAGGTCCCCTGTGTTCCAGGTACCTCCAGCAGCCATCAGCTTCCCTGGTTCTCCTTCTCTGACAACAGCACAGACCTCCTCCACACTCCATGTCTAGTAAAACACTTCCCTCACTCTAGCATCTCTACCCCTAGGCCTCAGGCCTATCCTGGGGGCAGGCTGGACAGCACCCCAACCTGGACTAATCCATGGCTGGTCCCAAACTAGGCTGAGCACATGGCAATTCTCTCCAGTATATGTACCCTATCCCAGCATGCAACACTGGTTGAGAGAGACCTAGTATTTGGCTGGTGAATTGCACATACACTCACAGTGTCCCTCATTGGCTATCCCACACTACAGTAGAGTCACACTCCACCAGGTACAGTCAATGCCAGATACCTGGAGTTAACTACAGTTCTGGCAATCACAACATTTCTAGTAGCCAGCTCACAAAAGGTGATGGGGGCTACACATGCATCAAAAACTGTTAACTTTTTGGCTTGCTGTTGCACCCCTTAACCTTGCTGCCCTAGGAGCTGGCCTACAAGTGCCATTATGATGAACACAGCCCTGCGTTGGACTACATATTCTGAACTGCCCTGAATGTCAGTCAATGCCAGTTACAGTCTCACCCGCAAACTGGACATGGAGATGGAGTCTACACACAATAATGCTATAGTGCCACATAGACACTCTGTTAAAGTAAACCTTTACTAAGCAAAATACAGGGCCTGCTATTGATGGACTTCTTCTTAAAGTTGAAGTAAAGCAGAATTAAAAAATAAAAAAAAACCCAGGAGCTTTTAGCAATAATGTACTACTATGCAAAGTTTATTAGCACATTATAGCAGACTTACCTGCCAAAATGATCCCCTCCAGCACTGCGTTTCTCCCTCGCTAAAATTTCCATCTTCGGCTTGGTCCTCTTTCAGGTTTCAAGTCTTTCAAAACCTCCATCAGGTTTTCAATACTATCTTTGACTCTACTGGGGAGATTTACCTTCTCTATTTGTCCTTGGGACCAGCCACACTCACTTAATCCTCCTGCCGTCCCGATATTACTGCTATGTCCTGTAATGACGTAGAGGTCAGTGAGAGGAACCACAAGTGCAGCGGGGGACCAGGGATTCCACACTTCCAGACATGTCAGATTTTGAATAGTCTTTAAGTGTCGTTATCTCCTCATTATGGTGTTCAGTGGTGAATGCAGCAGGAGAGGTGTCCATTTACAATTATATTTGAGGGACAGAGTTGCTTTAATAAAGTGGTAGTCTAATTTGCAGACATCCTGGAGGTTGTTGTTTGCATAGGATCTTTATGTCCATAACAAGGTGAAAGCTGAATTAATGAAATCTCTTCATTTTATGGATTCAAGCACTGCTTTGAGGCAGCCTATAGAGCTCTCCAGTCATAGGACATGTGGGAATGTAGTCTCTACCACCTACAGGGTACTTTGTTCTCATGACAGCACTGTGATCCAATCTGTCTCTACTGCAATTCACAGGGCTGCCTGACATGTTTCAGGTACTGTGCTGTAGCAGAACATAGAGCTATCATATTATGGTGGTCACTAGGGTTGCACAGATACCAAGTACAGTACGCGGTACAAGTACGAGTACATGTACCGATACTTTTGAGCTCCAAGACTACACTAGAGAAAAATTAAAAAATTAGGAGGCCGCTGTCATTTGTAAGGAGCACACGGAGCTCCTGGGATTTGTACATCTCTGTTTACTGGTACTTGCCGAGTACTTACAAGTACGAGTACTGATACATTTTTGTTTATTGTCATGTGACAGTTTTTCTAAAACAATGCAGACTAATGATTTCAGGACAGTGGTGGAGCACCAGAGCCAGGTCCCAGCTGCAACCTCTGCAACCCTTGTAGTTCTCATGAAAATGCCAAGTATCTGCACTGGTACTCGAAAAGTATCTGTGCATCCGCAGTGGTCACACTTCACAGTGCAACATAGTAGAAGAAGGACCTTGGCAGTGGGTAATGCTTCTAGTTGGCCCAAAAAGCAGACTGGAGTCAAATAAAGGAAGCTACAAGCTCTTAATAGTGGTGTCACCCTCTAGCTGCACAGTGTGGCTGAGAATTGAATTATTTAAACAGTAACCTATAGATTAATCTCTCTGTGTATTCAGGTCTGTTGCTAGAGTTCTGCTTTAAATCCCCACACCAGTGAAATGTTTTATTTTGTTTAGGATGGAGCAGGAATGTTTTATTGCCAATGGTGTTCCTATTAGTAAGATTTTACCTTGCTTCCTGGGACAGAGACCAAAACATACTGTATGAAGAAGGGTTAGAATCTCTGACAATATTTTCATTGCTGTCCTTGCCTTCATGTCTCAATGATCACTGCATCACCTATTGCATATAGGCACAGGAAGTGAAGGAAAATCATCTGAATGAAGTCACAGACAGAAATAAGAACTTGTCAGAAGTTTTAACTCCTCTCTTTTCTATCCAAACGAATAAAAAAAAATTGCTTGGATTAAAGCTTTAATCATGAAATGAGCACTGGTTTTCATTTCATCGCTTCAGTGATAAATATCTATTGGTATTATTTATCCTGTTTCATCATAACTGGAATACTAATTTTTCCCTTTCTTGCAGATTATATTGTGATTAAACGACCGAAGGACACATTCCTGCCAGTGTAATAAACTCGGAAATGCAAAGTAACCTGGGCAATAACAGACGCCGTATTGCAGCTGGATACAAATCGTTGAGGTTTTGCATAAAGATGCAGCACAGAAATTAATAACGCAGCGGAAGCAGCAGGTGAATTCCAAGTAATTACCTTTTCTGAGGTGCTGAGACACATTCTCATCTCACAGCAAAAAAAAGTACTGGTTTCGGTAAGTGTGATTTATTCCACATTACTTCAGATCGGGTTCACGACTGCTTATTTTATTCTATAGACACAAACCTATATATATTTATTTCTCAGGCTTGTCGAAAGGTCTAAATTATTCATCTGTGAAAATGCAGAGAGTGCTGGCGAGTTAGAAATCAAATCGAGTAAAATACAGCGCAACAAAAGAGACAGAAGGTCCACTCAACGCTGATCAGTATGTGTAATACCTTCTTCCTTTATACTTTGCTGAGATCTGAAGTGGTAGATGCCTGATTTAATGAACGCTGCACATTGCATGAGCCAAAATACTCTTCCATTGCATTTGTTAAAGAATCCGAGTCAACAGCAACTGGAGGAACTAATGGTAGAGAGTGGGAAATGGTTAGATCCTCTGTCAGGTTTTCATTGCTGGGTATGCAAAGAGGAAAGAGTAAGAGGAAAAAACTAAATCCCTACGTAAAAGGCATTTTTTTTTACTCACATGACTCTTCACTTTTTCTAGTTACTTCCTGCTTGGGTGCACCTGCATTAGGTGGACACTACCAATTAAATGTCTATTGGCCAGGGTCCTGTCAGGATCTAGAAGAGGACCAACATCAGCGGAGGGGAGAGAAAGAGACTGGAGGTCTCAGACACCATCGCACCACTGGATTCACAGTCCCTCACCCCCGAAAACAGCGGTAGTGAGGGGCTATTGGGGTGGGTTAGAGGTGGCAACAGAATAAGTTTTGAGTACTGTTGGGCTTTTATTCAGATTCTTAAATCATCAAAATCCAATGCATTTTGGGTGTTTATAGGGTTCCCTTTTATCAGAGCTTGGTAGCATTGAACAAAGTACTGGACTGAAACAATTGGAGGGATCCTGAGGGGTAATTATTATTATTATTATACAGGATTTGGTTGTTGTCAGAGAAAAGCTATGTAACCTCCTCTGGTGACAGGGTCAAAAGAGGACAGTAACAAGTGTGATGATGGGTCTGGTACATTAATAGGGGAAGTTGATTGGACAGTGGCGATCTGACCCCGGATTGTATCTATTTTGTTTTTTAAATGAATGGCAATGTCCTGGGCAGTGAGCGAGTTAGTGGTCGGTAGAAGACAGTAGTAGTAGAGAGTTCAAAGTAGAAAAGAGTTGACGAGGTTTGGATGAGAGTTTGTTAATGAGAGTTACAAAATAAGTTTGTTTGGCAGCACGGAGGAAGGAGTTATATTTTAAGAGGGCAGCTTTATATAAGGTGAAGTCTTGCAGAAGCCTATTTTTCCGCCACAGTTGTTCAAGAGCATGGTTTTAGTGTGTTTGGTTCAGATGGCAGCCAATTTTCTGGAGTGTCATTGGTAGGGATTATACTAATGACCTCTTAGGACCCTTTCAATTTTGATGGGTTGACTGGAAGGTCCTCATAACTTTGGAATAGTGGGGAGGTTATTAATTTTTGTCATGTTGGCAGTTTTGGTCCCCTGTAAAGAAGTTTTGGTTAACTTCACAGATTGAAAAGGTTTTTATAGCAGGGAGATTAATGTAAGTTTTTCAACTTAAAGGAGAAGTTTTTTAATTGGTCCCCTTTGGGATCTGGGGGAATAACTGAATCTGTCAAAAGGACAGTCAATGCAAACCAGAAAAGGAGGTGATAGAGGGTTTTATATTCCTTGCTGCCTTCGGAGCCCCAAACTCAAAACTTTGACCTTTATGTCACATTTTGCAGTATCGTGAGTTTGCATCGCTCTGGTTAAATAGATAAATAAACATTTAAAAAATGTATATGTGGATCGTCTTAACTGATAAATATGTGTGACTGTTCAGACACTTTTGTGATTTCGGCACATTATAACCAGGATGAGAACACAACTTTCTCAGTTAGCCTTGTTCAGACTGTTCACCCCAGTGCTGGATGCAGAAGAGTATCTTGTGCTTTTGTTTTACCCACTCTGTTCATGTCATGTTGTCAAGGCTCTTTCAGAGGTGGGGTCCTGTAAGCGAAGCCATGAAAGTTAATGGGATAGCATGCTTGTTGCTATGATCTAACTATTGAATACACAGAAGCGTGACTTGAGCATATTGGCTCAGCGCTTTATCTGACCAGACAGTTTGACATATCAAGTGACCCCTTTTGATGTCTGTGTAAACTGGACCTAAAGTAATACATTGCTGTCCTATCCTCACATCCTGTCCTGTCTTGCTATCTGCTGATTGGAAATTAAAACAGCAACACATAGATTAGATCATCCCTGCCCTCCTGTAGGTAGGTTCACAGTACTGTGCATTGCATTAAGGTGGCTTACGACACTTTTCGTCCAATGATTGAACCCTCCTATGATTGTCGTACGTTGGCCCCATTATGCCCCGATTATCGCAAGGCTCAATTAGGCGTGATTAAAGAAAAGCACCTGGACGAATTGCGGTAATGAACCACACGTATTTTCGTTTGCGCATGAGCAGTGTAGATCGTACGATTTTTTACGTATGGAAACGCCACTAACCTTGCAATAATCGTACGATCAACCAAAGTTTTCAAACATGCTTGAAAGTTTTAAGTCGTACGATTGTACAGTATTTGCGGTTGCACACTGCCCACACACCTTGCGATTATCGTACAAAAAGTCGATCGCTCGGGGGCGGGCCGGGGGAGAGGAGTTCCCCTAAGCTCTGATAATGCCTCTAGCTCCTATTCCCCATGCCCTCCTTTTCCTTCTCTTCTTCCTTTCCGTCTGACCTCTATGTGATTTTGACCCTTCTGAAGTTGCCCTGTCCAGGTGATACCCCCTGAAATGGGAACTTGCCCACTCTCTTACACCGGACGTGACTCTTGAAGCTCAACTTAGGACTAGAACTGACATACAGAGTGAGAGAGGTGGGCACGTCCCACACAATGATCAGTATGTATATGTCATTGTTCGCTTAGACAGCCGGTACTTTTCAGTCTCGAGACCATGTTTAAAGCCTATATGTGAATATATGTATGCAGAGACGTTGCTTTAATGCCAGTTGACAAGTGATATAGATCTTTATACTGTCCTATGAGACCACTTAAGTTTCAAATGTTAGTATTTCTGTTGTAATACATTTACTATGCTCAGTATTCATGTATCTGTCTGCTATTTGTAACAATAAACGCAGAATTTAAAAAAAAGAAAAGTCGATCGCATACGATTATCGTACAATAATCGTAAGGTGTGTGGCCACCTTAAGACCTCTGATTGGCTTAGTGTACTAAAGCTTCCTTTCCTTCACCAGGTGCTGCTGATCTGATTATAGAAGGCAGATATCAAGACAAATCCAGGTACCTATTTCAGCTGTATTTAAAACCCTTTTTTTTTTTTCACTATTGCATTACGCCATTAATTCTTTTTTTTAATCCAGCTGGACTTCAACTTTAATATTTAGAGGTACTAAGCAAAGCTTGAATACTTCTAAGTGAAAAGATGTCCAAAATGTAAACTCAAAAGTTAGATTCTTAAACCTAATATTTATGACTTTCTATAATTAAAAGCTTAAATTTCAACTTTATGTTCGGAACGGCCCCAGCTTCTCTCCTGGAGTGCTGCTATAGCGTTGAAGATTTAAATAAAAGGAACTAAAACTGCTTTTCTGCTGCTGATTATTTGGCAAAAAACATCATGAATTTAAAATGAAAATTGATTTCTTGAGTCCTAGCTCATAGTTTTGCACCATTACACCTACCATATGTTGTGTGTATGATATGTCAATAATTTATTTTCCTCTTCTACAATTTTTTTAAAATTGAATCCACATATTCTATAAACTGTGTTGCTATAATGCTTGTCTTAAATAGGTGATGTGAAGGGAAGAGCCCGGAGTACGCAGTTATTTCTCTTCCTCTCCTTAGTCTGACGGCTGGAATTGCTAGCATAGGGAAAGTGCACTAAGAGCAGTACTTTTCTAAGCAATGAAAAAACCAAATGACTGTAAATAAAGTTTAAAATAAAAATCCAATATCAGCCTGCTGAAAGCACCGTCCCCGAGCACACATCCTGTGCAGTATAATGATATTATGCTGCCGGTTTGTGCTTATGATGCAGTCAGTGCATTAAGACTTATACACTCACAACAGACAATTCTGAAAGATGGACAACGTGCCCAGGCCGTAAATGCTAATAGAGACTTACGGCAATGCTGATTTTGCAGTGCTGTATTCTTCCTGCTGCCAGGCTAACATAGCAACTGACATATCAAGAATGATAGCATTGCATTAAATGATACCTTGATGGAGGTGATATCAGGTTTATGGGTTTCATAGTCACTCCACATGGCTGCAAATCAGCTGTGAGCGTAACTAAAATGGAGGAAATGTGCCCACTGGGGATCACATGACTGGCTGCTCAGAATATTGTCTACTAGTAAAAGCTTTGTGATTTAGTGAATGTCATCTGTATATATGTCTGTAGAGTTAATGTCATGCTGTCAGGGAGTCAGCTCATTTTAATGTGAAATGTGGCCTTTCTTTTACTCCATGGGCTGCATTCATAGTGTTATGTGACCCTGTAGCATCTTCCCCATGCGAATTTCCTCATCCTGTGGCTATTTACAAGCTGTTGCAGTCTGATATAGCTCAGTTCACATTTCCTCCTGTTTTCACAAGGGTTCCATAGAATATAGGAGGATTTAAAGTCTTACAGGGTTATTCACAAAAGGATGAAGAGTTTGGAGAAGGCAGGAGAAGTGAACAATCTAGGCAGAGGCGTAACTAGAAACCTCAGGGCCCCAGTGCAAGAAACCTTGAAGGGACCCCCTCCCCCCGCTGCGGAGCATTGGCCTGCTGGGAGCTGTAGTCAGTGGTGTATTTAGGTTTTGTGCTGCCCTAGGCAAGACTAGACCTGGGCGCCCCCCCCCCC
>NW_017306723.1:935589-938087 GCF_000935625.1 Nanorana parkeri
GGTTGGTCGTCGGTGTTGACCGGCGCCATTATTCTGGTGGTCAGTGTGAAGAATGCTCCTTACATGGCTGGTCAGTGGAAAGTCGCCCTTAAAGGACAATTTAAACCTTGCGTTTTTTTGCATACTGTATATCTACTGCTAGCAAGCGGTGTATATATAGATCAGCTAGCAAGCAGTAGATGTATGCAAAAACTGAATCCGATCTTCTTCTTTACTGTAGTTTTCCGCTGTCCCTCCCTTACCCTGTGTCTCTTTTCTCCCGGCTGACGATCTGTACTGTGCATGCGCCCGCCCCATGAGCCTTTGCGGCTGCCCGAGACACAGGTTAGTTTTAACCTTTTAGTTACTTTAAAAAAAACTAAAGTAAATTAAAGTAACTAAAAGGTTAAAACTAACCTGTGTCTCGGGCAGCCGCAAAGGCTCATGGGGCGGGCGCATGCGCAGTAGAGATCGTCAGCCGGGAGAAAAGAGACACAGGGTAAGTCAATGCACACGGACAGACAGCGTGGGAATCCCCAGGAAAGTGCCGCCCTAGGCAAACTCCTTGTTTGCCTCGTGGTAAATACGCCCCTGGCTGTAGTGCCAGAAGGCAATGTCGGGGCCTCGGCGGTTACTGGGCTGGGCACTCTTCTTCCTTTCCAGGCCCCCCAAGTAGCAGAACTCCAGTGCCTGGTCGCACATGCGACCCTTGGGGTATAACAATGAAGGCATGCTGGGACTTATAGTTCAACTACAACCAGCATGCCTTCCTTGTCCCTGTACACCCTTCCACATGCTTTGAGGGACAGAAACTTACTGTACCTTTCTGACTATCCTCCCCTGCACTCCTATTTTCTGTTTCCTTCCCTCTACTCATTTTCCTCCTGTACTCTCTTTTCTCCCTTTAATGTTTATATGGTAAGTCACAAACATCACTTATATTCTCATGGGGCCATGAGTGAATAGATTTCCACCACACAATCTTTACATGGTGTTTGGAACACCCACGATTTATGGTTGTCTGTGTGGTGGTCTATCGAGATAATTAGCTTTTTCATTCTACTATGGTGTTCTCTATTCCTATTGCTTGCACATGTATTGGATCAGTTATTTTGAACAATCTGTTTTTTCTTTATGTGCCGTCTGTTTTTTGCAATAAAGAATTAAAAATAAAATACTTGTAAATGTTATATTTGCAAACCTACAGTTTGTAAAGTGAAGATTCTCATGTGAACAGCATCTACTCCATTAGTAAATCAACCCCTCCGTGACCATGTAGTTCTCATTTCTAGCAAAGACTATGATCTGCTTAGAGTTTAGAATATAGGATTCTTAGATATTACAGCTCTGTGCCTTTTGCTTTAACAAGGGTATTCTTGCAGTGTATAAGGACCTCATGTGCTCATCAGATTTTGGGACAGCAACTTCCAGGCTACACTGGTTACATGTCTGGGATGCTGGGGATGCTGTAGAAACATTCTTATGGCAGCAAAAGGTTCCATATACAGTGCTTTCATTTCTGCATCCTACATTACACATACTGAAAAGACATGTGTTTTGTTTCGGATTTCATTTATTTCGTTTTTGGAATTCGGGTCCTATATGTGTTTCGTTTCGGGAATCGGATTCGTATTCGGATCTGATTTGGAATTCATGTCGGATTCGGTTTCGGAATTCGGATTCGGAATTGGGACGAATTCCCGAAAAGTCAACTTGAGGTGGGGTAGCAGAATTGGCACATTTGCCATTTCTGGTTCCTGTGCTATAGTCTTTACTATTAAAGGGACATTAAAATCCTTCTCTTAATGTGTTTTTATCCATTTAAATGTTAAGAGTGCACGCACAGGATTTGGACTAAATTCGTTCCAAATCTGAATTTTCGGATTCGGATGGTTTCGGATGATTTCAGATATGTTATATTTCAGAAATTTGGATACTCCGAATCTACGAAATTTCGTCCGAATTTCAATTCGGAACGAAACGAATCGCACATGTCTCAAAATTACAATGAGGTCTATTTTCAATTCAGTTGTGCTATAATACATTATAGAGGAACTTCACTCCCCCATCCTATTTTTTTCTCCACTTACCTGTTTCGCTGGGTTATGCAGAAAAAAAAATACATTCTGGTCCTACACCCCCATCTTCTTCTATCAGGGGGCTGGCTATCTCTTCTTGGTTCTCACAGCCAACCACCTGATGACATGCCATGATGCATGCACCTCATCAGGGGGGCTGGTCACAAGAGCCAGAAAGAGACAACCAGCCCCCTTTTTCGGAGAACATACCTGCGCTTCCTGCATTCTCACCTAGACCAAAATCAGGTATGTGTTCCCTGTAGACTCCTGGGATACCGACATCTTGGGGTACTGTACTGCGCATTATTATCATTAGGGGATGGCTGCAAGAACCAGTAGGAGACAGCCAGCTCCCTGATGATGCACTGTGGTGAATGCACAGTGGACTACCCCAAAGCCTGCCGGGGGGGGGGGGGCGGGGGGGGAAAGACTACGCACTCC
>NW_017306723.1:938379-965907 GCF_000935625.1 Nanorana parkeri
ACCGCGGGGGGGGGGGGGGGGGGGCTATGGAGAATGCATACGCCATTCACACCTAGGTGAGAATGCAGGAAATGCGGAGAGGTTCCTCAAAAAGGTATTTAACATATACAAAAATTAAAGTGGGTGGGAGGGTGTCAGTTCGCTTTAGGAATCCATATTAGGGTTTGATCACTCTATGGCAGGCTTAGAAGAGTTGAACTGATAGCCAAGGCATTGTTAACTGACTACCATGTAGAGTAGTGGCAATAGATCTACTTAAAGTATATGTATACCCCATCACTAGAATACAAGTTTTAGCATGTTTATTCCATTTCAGAGTCACTTTCAATATTTTTCTAACTGCGACTGTACAGTATTTTAATCATGGTGGTAGTGCTAAAAAGGTTCTTGTTTATTCAAGATTAAATATTCTTGACATGGGCTTCCGATGGAGACAATGGGGTTGATTTACTAACCTTATAAACACGCCTCGAACAAGTATACACCTCTGTAGTGTGTTCCTTCCCAGCATGATCTATTGGTGGAATCTAGACACCTTTGTAGTGTGTTGTGCAAAGCCCTGCATGAATTGCAAGGTGATGTTGTGTAAATTAGCTCTACATTGTGTTGCTTGCGTTGATGAATGCAGGAATGTAAATGCATGAGCTAACCATTTTTGTCTAAACTGTGAAGCAGCATTATATATGCATCATGTGCATGATTTTTCCATATATGGCATTAGTGGAAATATGCTTTTAGAGACTTTTTGGTTGATAAATACGTTTTGCTGTGTAAAAATCACACTCACCTAGTGCGTGCGTGTGTTTAGGTTAGTAAATCACCCCCAATAAGTGTCTGTTTAAGCACACATTACACAGGCATGATCCACTATGGTGACCATCAGGAAACTCACCCCGAGAAATTCCATGCTGCCATCACTGGAGTGCATGTAGACACAAAGTGGTTGCAAAGAGGCCATAGAAGATCAGAAACACTGAACTGCAACAAAGAATGAAAAAAATATTGAAAACGAGTATTTTATTAAATAAAAATAAAGTTGTTTATGAGACACGGTGCTAAGGCTCCAGTCACACCTAAGCATGAGTATAGCTAGGTTATTTAGAACATGTTTTTCTATCTGGGGTTCCGCTTTAATTATATCTCTATCATTATCCATACATTATCTTATTCCAGGGACTTCCATTAGTTGTCCTTGGACCTACAGCAGCCATACTGTCACACTTCGAGCACACTAACCTCTTGTGTCCCACAATCCTTTGTGGTTTGGATTAGAAAGTAAAAGCGGCAAGTAAAGCCACATTGCCTAGATGTGTGTGCACGTTCTCCACAGTCCCTTTATGATTTAATAGATAACAAGGCCAGGCTGATTGCACACTCCTGTATAAGACGTACATTTCGGCCTCCCAGGATACATAAGTAATGGAAAAAACTGTTTCTTCATTCAGTACAATTATTCATTGTACTGGCAAATGTATTCTAGCATTCTTCGGGGATCTCGGAGCATGCATGAGAAAGCGGTTAATGTGGCATGCTCTGTCCCCCTCCTCTCGTCTCTCGGCATAATTCACATTATCAAAGACATAACTGATCACAGAGCTCAGATACTCTGATTGCCGGTGCTTGTGAAGACCTTCTAATGTGCTGCCTATCAGTTGTTCTTCATTACTGGCGACTGACCAAAACATCAGGATCATTAACTGTGTGACCAGCTTCTGACAAGGGTCACTTGCAGGTGTCTCTATGCAATACCCAGGACAGAAGTGTTAAATGAGCTGTTTAAACAGGAAGAAGACAGGAGAATATTCAATTTGATGGAGTTTTAGACTTTTCTAGGTCAGGATTTGTAGCATGCATTTTTTTTATCCGTGTTAAATTTAGACAAAATGCGGGTTCAAAGTGGTAATAAGAATTAATTATTTCTGTTGTCCTGAATGGTCAGTAAATCCTAACTGCAATTTTCATTAAAAAAAAGAATGATAGAAATGCTGTAGCATCCACTTGTGGTAGCAATACAAGGCATATTTGTTTCTTAATCATGCAAACGTGTGGCTCCAGTTCTCTCTGCACTTAGCTATGAATGGGAATGAGTGCCTGAAAATTCTAATTTCTGTTCTTTGGAACTGTGGAAACAGTACTTAGTTGAAGGCTGAATTTTAAGCAAAGGCTCACCCCCTTCTCCTGTAATTGGCTCACTGTTCTTCTCAGAGGAAAGCTCAAGTTGTCTGTAGTGGCCTGTAGTGTGTATGGCATTACAAGTAATTTGTTGTGTCTCACTATATTTAAATCTGAACTCTGGGCTGTATAGAAAAAAGGATATGTGTACTGTTACTAGAATTTGGCCATCTTTTGTGTATTTCTTCCAGATCTCTGCCGTAATCCAGCATTTAACAACTCCTGCACTTTGTCTCTGGTCACTGCTGCTCTCTCTTGATGCAGGGTGATAGATCTTGTATCTGCCTCCCCTAGCTTTCTACAGGCAGACTGTAGGGGGAGGAGCTGCTCGGTCCCTCCCACAGCTCTGCATTGTAAAGTCACGCCTACCGTGATATGTAGGTTTGCAAAGGCATTTGGTGAACACAAAGTGTATGTATATTCTATATGTCCACTGATAAATATATTTGAATGAGAGCACTTGTGCCTGGAGTTCAGCTTCAATTAGTAACCTGATGCGAGTTACATGTCAGCCTTAGGCACCCTATTATTATTATTTTTTATTTTGTATAATTTTTTATTTGTATTCTTCAGGAACTAAGATGTGGTAAATGTTAAATTATCATTTAATGCCTCCCTATCAGTATACTAAATGTGTTCTTAGTGAGGAAAAGAACATACTACATACTTCCCTTTCCCTGTTGCTTGTATTGCTGAACGTCGCTCCAGTTCTGAGGGCACAGTCCACAGGGAAACTGATACTTCTGCGAATATTGATTTTCTGGGTCCCCCATAGCTCACACAAGTTCCTTCATCTCACCTTCACCTCACTTCTGCCTTCTGTAATGACATGAAGGTCAGCAGTAGGAACCACTGAGAGCTTCGGGGGACACAGGAGATCAACACCACCAGAATTGTTTGTTTCCATGCAGAATTTGAGGGACAATTTCTCATGTTTTGAACAGTATGAGCTGCAGGAAAGGTGAGTATGTACAGGGGCGGAACTACCGCCGTTGCAGCCAGTGCGGCTGCACCGAGGCCTGAGCCTGGGAGGGCCCAGCAGACCCAGGCACCAAACCAGTGACAAGGTAGGGGAAGAGATGGTGGGGGCGCCGTCTGGCTGTCAACCGTCCCTCCGGCCGTACGGCAGTGAGGCAGAGCAGCCTTCAAGCACACAGTAAGGCAGCACTGGGGCCTCGGCCAGGAGGACCCAGCAGCTTCCTGATTACACAACCCGCCGCCTCTCTCAGCTATATTATGTTCCCACCGCAAGGAGGAGGAGGTGAGGGGACTGCTTTTATCTTCTGTATGTGCCTAAGTTCCTCTAAAGCTGATGGAATTATTCAGCGTTTCTGTAGAGAGTATTGCTGGAAGTTGTAGTCCCCTATAGCATTAGCTGTTACCATTCTGCGTTTCTGTAGAGAGTATTGCTGGAAGTTTTAGTCCACTATAGCCGTTACTATTCTGCATTTCTGTAGAGAGTATTGTTGGAAGTTGTAGTCCCCTATAGCCGTTACCATTCTGCGTTTCTGTAGAAAGTATTGCTGGGAGTTGTAGTTCTCTATAGCCTCTAGCATTCTGCATTTCTGTAGAGAGTATTGCTGGGAGTTGTAGTCCTCTATAGCCATTACCATTCTGCATTTCTGTATAAAGCATTGCTGGGAGTTGTAGTCCTCTATACAGAAATGCAGAATGGTAATGGCTATAGGTGGGCAGGGCGGGCATTGTAAGAGCCGGGGGGAAATCTTGCACCAGGGCCCATTGTTCCATAGGTCCGGCACTGAGTATGTACACTGTCCTTTTGTAGTATGCCTTCACTAAGAACATTTTGTATAGCTACAGGGTAGCTTTAAGGGAAAAGTCTTAATTTAATTTTGGCTGGAGGTTAATTGAAATTGGCTATTGGTAAAATGATAATTAGTTTTGTTTCACATCAAAGTTCTTTCAGGGATTTACTGCTCTCTAATCAGCATTCACACCTGAGTGTATTCCAGGCCATTTAGAAACTTTTTTTATTGTGCTTTTTTTTTTTGCATGTTTTTGTTGTAGCCAACTAGCGTTCCGCTAGTTACTAGGAGGAGACGGTTGTTAGGTAAAAAGTTGCGTAATTTCAGGTGTTCTTGAGCTGCACCCACTTAAGTTTATGGGACCAAAAACACACCGTTCTGCTAGAAAAGAAACCCATGCACATTTTGAGCTACAAGCGAAACAACTCCCAGGTGTGAGTGGGCACCATTGACAATAAAGGGATTCTTCATGATGAGCTTTGTTGCTCTTAGAGTAACATGCAACAAAACTCTCAGGTGCGCTAAGTGTTGATGGCTAAGTGGGGTCTCAGCCAGCCTTCTGAACTGTGAGAAAGGGTCTCAGGATGAACACCCATGAACTTATCACAGTAGCTGACTATAGAGAAATATATAATCTATAATCATTTTGCACCAAGTCTGCCTCATCCCTGTTATTGACTAAACTGGTCTTTAGGGGGTTCTCATTGGACAGAAAATGGCAGGTGGGCAGGGCTTCCCTCTAGGAGGCAGGTCTGAGCTCTGAAGTCAGCAAAGTTGAGTGTTTACTAACAAATTGATAGTAGATTCAGACAGGCACACAGGAGAGGTATATGTCTCCAGCTTCTCTTTAAGGTTTGAGTGTTTGGGCCAGTTGCCACAAAACAATTTCTACAGCTTCCACTGATGGGCACTTAAAAGGGCACTGGACCGCACACAGGGCAGCAGGATTTGGCAGCACCAGAGCTGTAAATGATATGAGCTCTGTTCATCCAGCTCATGTTCCTTTATTTTATACAGGTGAAACTCGAATAATTAGAATATCGTGCAAAAGTAATTGCAGTAAGTGCTGCAAAAGGGGCCAAACCAAGTACTGAGTACATATGCATGCTTGTACTTTTCAGAGGTCCGATATTGTTCTATGTACAATGCTTGTTTTATTGATTGCATGTAATAATCTACTTTTTTGAGGTTGTGGATTTGGGGTTCTTGGGGTTTTCATGAGCTGTAAGCCATAATCATCACAATTATGACAAATCACGGCTTGAACTATCTTGCTTTGCATGTAATGAGTCTCTCTCATATATTAGTTTCACCTTTTAAGTTGCATTAGTGAAATAAATGAACTTTGCACGATATTCTAATTATTCGAGTTTCACCTGTATCTCTTCAAACTGTGATCCTCCCGTCTCCAAAGCTGCATTATGTTTTTCTATGTTTACTGGAGTGGCATTTGGCTTGAATTGGCTATTTTTATACCCGTCATATTTGTTTACACGCTGTACAATGAAGAGGTGCGAGCAGAGTACATCTGGCATGTTTGTTTTAGCGTTCCTGTTTGTTGTCAGATGGCTTCTTACTTTATCTATTTTGCTTTCTGCTTGTGATCCACTTTGTTGCTTTTTCTAATTAATGTGATTTCAGTATTTGTGAAACATATGTGCTATTCACATTGTTTTTCCACTTCGCACACGTGCTTAGGGATTCAACTGAATCAAATAGAAATTCGGTGTTCTTAGCTACTTGGTTTATTATTGATCTCTATTCACCTTTGGAATTATTACTGACTTCTGAATTTGTCAGTGTAAGAATCAGGATGATATTTTGGCAAAATTGATTTAGTCTTTGGTGTAATTTAGCCAAAGCCCTCAGTTTAACTCATTAGGATGTTCAGGTGAAATTTGGTTAGGAAAAAATTCTAGGACTGTTTTAGGGGTCAGTGTTTTTAGAATAGTTTATTTAATTTATTGTTCTGCGCATTTGTGTTTGTTCGTTTTTCTGTGCATTTTTGTTCGGTTTACATTTTTAACCAGGATAGTTGAAAGGAGCTTCAGTAACCCTCAGGAGCAGGGGGCTTCAGCAGTTTTCTGTTGCTCCTTGACAGTGATATAGGAAACTGCACAGAAAATAGTGGTCTTGTCCTCTCAGGCCTCTGGTGACCTTATTGTGGGGGTTTGTGTCTCTGCAATGTGATATTTAATAATGCACATGTTCCTTGTTAGTGATTAAAGTGTAGCATACCTGTAGGTGTTGGCTTTGATAAGTATGTGGGTACTGCTCCTACTTAAGTCTGATGAGACCCTGGAAATCATGTGACACAGTGAAACAGACAGTTGTAAACAATATGCAACTTTATTCAGTAGTTGTTGCTTCCTGAAAATAAGAGAAATGGGTAATGCAAACAGAGCAAAAAGTTCAATAGTTATGAGTGGAATCACAGTATTGGCATTAGAACAACAACAGATTTCATAGAGTAGCTCACCTTTCCCAAGCTAAACTAATAGTTCTAAAGTTGTCCGTTATAACGAGCTCACACGTCTGTGTTAGGACTCTAAACTACTTTACAGCAATTGATTCCTTTTCAAAGCAACAAAGTAGCAAGTGATGTACTGTCCCTTTAAGATACACACTGAAGAAACAACAGGTGTACAGGCCCTTTAAGATGATTTACCTTGACAGTATACTTCAGCAGACACCATTGTTAAGGAATTGTCTGTATTTATGATCTGTATGTAGCTAAACAGTGTTCCCTTGACTATGCATTACAGTCTATCACACAATATCCTGATGTAGTGAACAAATAACTGGAGATATTGCAGTTCTGTGTAGCAAAGTAATGCAATACTAGAAATCTAAGAGGCAGCAACTGGAGCACAACACTGCAGACACCATGTGGCACTGTCATTGCAGCAGTCAGCTCTCCTCGATCCTCTTAGGCAGAAAGAAGGCAAACAGGTGTAATCTACTCCAACTTCTTTTGGATGTCTTCTAGACATTGAGCAAACAGGAATCTGAATTGAAGTGTGTCTAAACCTCAAACCAAAAATGTATTATATTGCAGCCTACCAATCCTTAGATGTGGTTTCTGCATTAGGTATCTTTTTTTAGTCTTTTTTAAATTATTTTCACCTGGTGATTGTCAGTAACACACTTCCTGCCTTAGGGTAGCTTCATTCTATGGAGGAGCAATGGAGCCACCTTCGAACAAGAGCATTGTCACCCTGTGGAGAGAGTAGTGTTAGATGTACCACCAAATTGACTCATTAAAAAGAAAATACAGCTAACACTCTTCAAGCAATTTCAGCAACCTTTTTTTTTCTTTTTCCTTTTGAGGAAAAGGTTTTACATAAATGAATAAAAGCTGACTATTGTAAGCACCCCTGTCAGTTTTAAATGGTTTGTCTCACCCCTCTAACTGATACTTTTGCTGGACAATGTGGTCTGTTAAAGGAAGTTAAAAAAATAACAGACAAACTGGTCAGATAACCAGGTGAAAATAAGGGGTAAACCAGGTAAAAATAAAACTAATGCAGCCACCACATCTAAGGCCCCTTTTAGATGGTCATTCCGATCGTGTCCGTCTGTCAGTTCTGTAGGTGGACCTAATCGGATGTCCAATGCAAGTCTATGGGCAGCTGTGTGTAAATGGACGAGCGACCTTTGGTTACCCCCAGCTCCGACTGGGTCCGAACAAACAGATGGAACAGTGTTCCATTTCAACATACCGGATTGTACTGGATTGGGGGTAATCTAATGTAAACGGACACATCAGATTCCCCATAGACACACATGGGGTTCATCGCAAGATGGATAAAAAAACTACCTAAACGGATATCACAACAGTGACATCCGATATGTACCGCTCTGATCAGGAGAGTATTGTTTTATGTGGATAATAATGACAGTACAAGCCATTAGAGTACAGAAGTCATGTTCTTAGAAGAGAAACCACAGAACAGAACAGGAAACACATCACAGGAAACAAGTGCCACAGAGACAAATCATAGAGTTGCATATAAACTAAACATAACACTCATAACATCTCCCTCTTTATAGTAATAAAAGATCATTGTGAAATTTGGATGAATCCTTGTAATAACATATTTACAGGTTAAGTCTTTTGGGTGGTTGTGAATGTCTACCACTGCGGGTGAAGACTGGCCCTCGTTGTATAAAGAGTTTCTTAGCCCTCTCGGAGGTTACTGGGCTCTTCTCACCACTTACTGGCATGCTCTGTTCTTCACTCCCGTCTGATATACCTGCTTGCTCCGGACTGTCATTAATATTAGTCTGTGGCATCATCTCTGTGCATTCCTTACTGCCAATTGGTGAGTTTGCCTTTGCATTACCAGGCGAGTCTGGTCTGTCAACTGGATAATGTGAATCAGGCTTTTCAGCCACATGCAGATCCACACAATCTGAAGTATCTGTGCATGGATCCTCTCCTGATCACCCCACGTAAAGGGCCTAAGGATTGGTAAGCAGCTGTGTATTAATTTTGTGCTTTTGGATTTGGTTTAGATACGCTTGAAAGATCCTACAAGCTGTCTCCTCAAAGTGTCTCTCAGTTACTCTCTTTCAGAAAGTTCTTTCACCCAGCCCCTTCTTCACAGGCTGTGCTGCAGAGCATTCCTCCCTCTGACAGAAATCCCTACCTGAAAAAAATCATTTCCAGGTGGTGCCCTTCTCATTTCAGGGAGATGCCCTTCTCATTTCAGGGGGGTGCTCTCTCCCACCTCCCTGAAATGATGGCAGATGACAGGGAAGCTAATGCTTCCCTTGCTATCTGCTGTGTTTTTGTATTCTAACAGTTCAATAGCCAGCCTAAAGCAGGCAGGCTATTGCACCCACCCACTGCTGCTGTCAATCAGCAGAGGAGGACCTGCTTTTGAAAAAAAAAGATAGCAGGGAAAGGTTTACTCTGCTAGATAGAGCAGAGTAAACTTTTCTGGGATAAAATGTTTCTCTTGTGGGCGTCAGGAAGCCACTATCTTATAGTTGGAGACTCCTGAAACGTCCTCTCTGATATCACATTCACAATTCAGGATGGCACATGTCCCTCTTTGCTGTAGCTATCCTATATTGGAGATTATGGAATAACAGCCATTTTGGGGTGGTCCAGAGTCCATTGAGCTACATTGCTGGCAAGCTGTTAGGAACACAGCGTCGTTAGTAGACGTAAACTCTGTGAAATAGTTAACTTCTGCAACACATGTATACAACAGGCAGTATAGCAAATGCATATTAGGAGGCTACAGTAGAATCAAGAGATTCTGCAATTCACCAAACTTTGATTGGGGATTACAGGGATTCAGGTAATCATAAGTCGGTACAGATTGCATAAAACCTACTCAATACAAACATGCAATCTATGATTCACTTGATTTAAGAGTCGATCCAATAATCATTTTTATAAAACAGTGAAGCATTACAGACACAGCAATCTCCTGAAGGTCCGCTGAAAGGTATCTGTGCCTGCCAAACAATCTTCTTTTGTTGCTGCACTTGTTTTCATTTTCCATAGCTGTCGAGTCGCTGACTAAGCTCTGGAGGGGCGCCCTTCGAGCCAGAGCCGAGGTAGCCAAATAAATACGTTCATTACACATTCTGAAAACGTACAAGATTTTAACAGCCTCCAGCACGCTTCATTGGTCTGCAGATTTAAACATTACACATCACCAGAACGATCTGTGTGCAGGAGCTTGTACAGTAAATGGGGTTACAGCAGGTGTAGACATCTCTGTGTTTGATTTTCATTCTGTCATCCTATGGCAGGCCCCATCAACGGCTGCCACTAAACTGTAAAAAGAAAACAATGCATACATACCTCCATGTGGTGGGGTGTGAATTGTGTTAGAGGCAATGCATAGATTATTTAAAGGGGATTTTTTCATTTCATTGTAATTATTTTATTTATAGATGAACTCCATCTGCTTAATGAAAACATTCTTATCAGAATGTATTAAATACATTTTGGGGTATTTAGTAAAACTGGAGCAGACAGAATCTGTAGCGGGTCCATTTGGCAACCAATCCGCTTCTATCTTTAGTTTTCTCTGTTAAAATTTGAAAATAAAAGAGAGAAGCGAATTGGTTACTTTGGGCAACTGCTCCAAATTTTGTCTGCTCCAATTCTGAGAAATCCCCCTCATTGGAAACAGTAATCTCTATACTAGCTCTTAGAGTCTAGAAAAGAGAATAATTGATGTTCTTGCAGAAGTCCATCGGTAAGGTTATTAGCTGTACTCTCTGATATACAGGTAGCCATTAGAGGGAGACTACAAATCTTCATATGAAATATATGAAGTATGGAATAGCAAGCACAGATGACCTAAAATGTCTACTCACTGAAAATAGACTGTCATTTTATTTTAAAGAGACCCTGTCACCAAGCTCATTATTTCAACAGCAAACATCCCATAAGAGTTTATGCACATTTAACATACTTCATACATTCTTTACCTGTGAAAGCCTCCCTTGTGTATACATCCAAAAGACCTAAAGGTGCTGCTGGACACCACCATCTCGGACGTGATGTCAACAGCCCCAGAAGACTCAAAATTGTCTATAGTATTTGCCTTCACGTCTTCTCAAGCAGCCACATAAAAAGTTTATGTAGGAAGCAGAAGGAAGGGATGGAGGAGATGCCAGCATAGACAGTACTTGGACAATCCCGTAAGAGGAGACTACTATGACATGCAAGGTGGGATGGGGCTGTACTAGAGAATTGACTCTTCCTGAAGTGATTTTCCGGTCCTTTAACCTGCAGTTTTTCACTCTGTGCATAAAAATATCTATGGCAGTAAAGAGAACTACACGAACACTCATAATGTCATGTCTGGGCTTTCAGAGCTGACACTACCAATAATTGGTATGTAAGGGCATTGATCATTGATCACTGATACGTCGCAATGAAGTTTAGGAGGGAATTGTGGCAAATCATTTCTAAGCTTCTCCCCCTTCACTCTCAGTGAAAAAGCAGAGTAGCCTGGGCATTCCATGAGTAAACAGAAACCCCCCCCCCAAAAAAACAATGAAAACCAGTTAGCATCTTCATCTTCACGGGAGCTCCACAATCAGCTACAGCACTCTCTAAGGGCCAACATTTTGCTGCTTATGCCAAGTCATCAGTGGCAGGAAGGCTAAAAAGGCACTTACCTGCTCCTGTAGCATCACTGTTTTGCTGGCTGATGAATTGGGGTTTCTCTCAATCTTTACTTAAAGGTTACTAAGATTCTGCAATTTTTCAGCCAGGCTTTGCGAGTGAATAGTTAAATAAATTAAAATATATATAATACACCCCCAATTTTTTTTGTTTAAAGTTCCCACTCCTATGAACACACACATACTAACGTAAAAATGCATCACGTACCTGCGTACCAGAACAAGAATTGCGACACACATTAGGTATCACCATGTATGCCGGAGTGAGAGCTATAATTATGGGGCCATTATTATTGGTTAACTCTAAACTAATGGTTTGTAAAAGCTTTTAAAGCATCATCTATAGACAATTTTGGGTACCGTAGCTCTTCACCATTTTATGGGTGCAGCAATTTTGAAGCTTGACGTGTTTGGTATCTATCTATTCTGTTATATTTGACTAATCTTGGTGTCATTTTCTAGAGGGGGGGGCTTTTGAGTATATGTGATCGGGGTGGCTGTAGAGCTGCCCGAACACTTGTACAGTACTCTAAGTGTGTGCCCCCCACGGCACCCTCCACTATGGTTTTCAGATTCTCCTGCTCCTCTGGGGTGCCCAGGACCACAGGAAAGAACTCAGGATGGAAACATCCATTCCTTGATTTGCTCTATGATCACTAAAGTAGGAATCGCTTCAGGGCCCATTCACACTAGCCCGTCTGCTAAAACATAGCGGACAAGGTAGTCTGTTTTGGCAGATGTGGAGCTGTTACTGTTTACATATATTTTCAAAAAACTTTGCCTCAGGCAGCAAAAAAGCTAGTAAAATCCCTGAACTTCTTTGCGATCATGTCGCTGGTTGCTGACGAGTTGCTGCCAACCAAGAGATCAATAGTGTGACAGGGTTCTAATTCTGCTAAAAGTAAGGGCAGCTTGTGTGCAAAGCTCAGTGTTATAATGTGTCTTTTTTGCAAGCAGTGTGGGAAGTTTTAAAAAAAAAAGATCAACTTCTATACTTCCCATTACTTGTTTACTTCTGGTTTGGCTGGTAATTGCTGTGTACAGCTTTATGACAAGGAAAGATTAACTAGTTTGTATCATCCTCTCAAGCAATTCGTCAGCATGCAGGAAATATTGGCGATCGTTGGCTGTAACCTTTGCCTCAGAATGATTTCAATTTTTCATATTGTAAGTCATGGCTGTTGACAAGTAGATTACAGATACCACCGGGTTCCCCGACACCTAATAAATGATTGATCTGATTTCTTAGTTTCCCAACTTTCCTACTTTGATATAATTGTATAACACAGAACATTCTGTGACAGGAAGATATATGAAGAAGGAATTAAATGGAGCACCACAAGAAGCTTTGCTGGTGATTTGTCATGGCAAGGTATTGTGTCACAGCTGGATATATTGTCTGCAGACTTACTTCTACTCCAAAGGGCAGCTATTTTATTTACTGTTAACCCTTACTGCTCATAGGCAATTGGAAATGGTGCCGAACTGGGTGGAGTTTTAAAAGTCCAGAAAGAGTTTGAGAAGCAATAACTGAAAAACCTATTAAAAATGTTGGAGTTTCCAGATGACGAGATATGAAGCATTGGCCAGTAGAAGCATAGGGAAATCCTTCATGGAAAATGTGTAAATAATGTTCACTTGCCTCTGAACTTGAATTGTGTTATTAATGTAAAAATCCTGTGTTTCCAACCCAAACCTGCTCATCTTATTATATAGAAACTATCCTGTTCTAGTGTCTAGTGTTTGAATGTGGTGGCACTGGGGATGATACAGTATAACACACTTGGACTTTCCACTGTTTAGTAGCAATGTTTTTTTATGTCAATGTTCAAAGCTGAATGCCTTATAATGATTGTGCAAATTATGGTGGGTCTTTGATCTTACTGATCAGTCCCTGGACTCCTATCCTGAAAGACAGATGAGCTAAGAATCACATAATAGCCTTATAATTCAGTCCTGGTAGCTTTAGCTGCCATCAGTCGGGTCACAGGGGTATCCCTGTGATTAAAGGGCAGTGTTATATTTATAGAACACAGAAATGACTATACATAGCTCAGATACATTCCTTCCATTCCCCTTTTTGGTGGAACTGCAGGGAAATCTCACCATTGTGGGAGAGGCAGAGAGATTTATAAATGGATATTCCCTATTTTTTACTCCACAAATAAAAAAAACCCTATTTATCTTCCAGAGTCTTTCCAATCGTCTGGTCTTGATGTCAGCAATCTATGTGATTTTGCGGCTGATTCTCACACACTGTGAGAAAGAAAAGTAGGGATTCCCTAATAAATATTGCAATAGTTTCTTTTCATTTCATAAATCCAGTATATTGATGAGGTGTGATTGCTGTGGGCAGCACAGCATACTGGGCACCCAAATCCTCTTCTGTGTACCACTGTCTACCCAACTCTAGATGGAGAGCCACATTGCCTCTTCCAATGCCAAAACTAAGGCAAGATGACAGCTGCTGACAGAGGGGTAATAGAGAAGCATGGCCACAATTCCCAGCACGTATTAATATTGCAGACAAATTAAGGGTTTTAATAAAGTCTATAAATAAAAATAAGTGTTAATTAAACAGGAACCTTTTTTTTTGCATTCAAGTAACAGCTGGGCACAATGTTTGTATCACTTATAAAGTTGATGTACAGCTAAAAATGAATTTTGTGTTAGCCTGCCAAAGAGAGGAGAAGCACTTTATGTCACAAAGCTCTCAGTGTGATGCCAACTTGCCCGGGCACTGCCACATGCAACAGCTGCATGTTGTAATGTTTGTAATGTCATTGGAAATGTGTTAGAAAGGGCAGAGACTAAAAATAAGTTTACCCTGTCAATGGGGTATTTCAGTATTGTTAAAGTGATGTGCCCATGAAAAATGTGGGCCTGTTGTGAGATTTCTACGTATGTAAATGTATTTACAACACAGTTTAACATGCTCCAATTATGTTTATGTTCAGATATGCTCTAATTATTATAATGTTTATGTTATGTTCAGGTAAAATGTATTAGTGACTAGTTCTCTAAGAGGGTGTATTATGTTTGTATTGTATTTTTTAGTTAATTTCAGGACTAAAACACTAAGGGGTCTATTCACTAAGCTGCCGTAGGCAGCCGAGTGAATGACCAACCTAAAGCGAAGTGAGCCGAACGCTGTTCGGCTATACACTTCAGGCTGGTACGGCTGATTTCAGCTGAATATCGGCTGAAATCAGCCGTACATCGGGTGGCTTCACGTGGCTTCGCGTCGGCCGAACATGCTCAGCAGGGACGCTGATCTCTCTGCAAGTGACCAGATCCAGCCGTAAGATCACGGCTGGCTCCGCCAAGCTGTCAGAAGCAGGTTGCCGGCCGGCCAATGGACGCCCGCTCGGCCAGCTTCGGCTTTCAGCGCGGCTCAGCGGAGCCGAGGCATATGCCTTCGGCTTGACTGAGCCGCTCGGCTAAGTTCGGGAGCTGTACGGGCTATTGTGAATTGCCCGTACAGCAGCCCTTCGGTTCTACTGAACCGAAGGGGTCCTGGGGCCGAAGCTAGCCGAAGGATCGGCCGAAGCTACGGCTAGATCCTTCGGCTGCTTCGTGAATAGACCCTTAAGATTTTAGTTAGGTACATACAAAATACTGCATTTAAATTTCCCATGTTCTACCACAAGACCCCCCAACCAGTATTTTACTTACCTTTTTCTGATGTCAATCTGGCCAGTCAGACCTCTTTTTTTTCTGGCTTGTCTCATGGGTGGGTGATCCTGGTTGGTAAAGAGAGAGGTTCTTATATGATTACATCAGCCCTGCTCTCTGCATCAATTCAAAGTGAGTGCAGAGGGCAGGGCCATGACGCCATGCACTATTTTCTCACAGGGTTATTCACAAAAGGGTGAAGTTTGGAGAAGACAGAAGTGAACAATCTAGGACAACATAGCTGAACTGGAAAGTGAAAAGAATTTTTCCAAATCAGCTATGTTGTCGTAGATTGTTCACTTCTCCTGCCTTCTCCAAACTCTTCACCCTCTTGTGAATAACCCTGTTAGTCTTCCAAAAAGACTAAGGACATCTTGTTTTGAAGAAGAGGTATTGTAGAGAACATACATGGATTGATGATGTATGGAAGCAGTGGCTTTTTTGGACCCAGGAAAACATTAAAAAGAATAGCCCAGATTTGGGCTTTAAAAGGATTCTTATAGAGAATTACTGCCACAACGGAAAACAACGAATGCTGTATTCTCTCTTTGGAAAGCTAGCTTTGTGATGCATGCATCCAACTGTATACTAACTGTACACAGAGTTTAAAGTACTCACCCTGTCAATGCCTTCTTCTACTTTTATTACTAT
Source organism: Nanorana parkeri (assembly GCF_000935625.1). Taxonomy (NCBI): domain Eukaryota; kingdom Metazoa; phylum Chordata; class Amphibia; order Anura; family Dicroglossidae; genus Nanorana; species Nanorana parkeri. Next base: position 953,805 of record NW_017306723.1, read on the forward strand.
GATCCAGGGTCAGCATCTAATCACTGTTTCCTATGTAAATCTTGTTGCCTGTGCAATATTTGGCTTTGTTCACAAATGTTTGGAATAGATTAGCTGCTACTGCAGCCTCTCACTTTTAAACTTTCCAAAAGGTTACAATGGGCAGTCTGAGTGATCATTGGGGAAAAGGAGATGGGGAAAATGTCTTCTCCTGTCTGCAGCAGACTGATAATTTCTTCTCAGCCAAGGCTGAAATACATATGCAGGTTTGGAACATTACTAAAAGATCCACTTTAAATGATTTGTAGTATTGCTTTTTTGCTTCTGTTCTTGATGACTCTCATTGTCTGCAAAGGTGAATTTTGCGGGTCTGTCTCATTTATCTAAATGATTACTTTTGTCCGGGGGTGTGACAGGGCGTACCTTTCACCTGCAAATGTTGTCACTAATCGAATCGGTGTTCCTCTTTCTCGACTTAGAAAGCTGCAAGACATATGTGTATCTTCGTTACATATTGTAAGTGTTACATTCTTCATGGGTGTCATCACTCCAAATCCTACAACACGTTTCACATTGCAATATTGCATTTCACTTGATAAATTTTTAATGTTTTACACGTTGAAATTTCACTCTTAGAAAATAATTACGTGCTGCTGTTATAGACATGTCAGCAGCCTCTCTGTTATTTGCTCATTATTGATGTTATTGTTGGCTGACTTGCCCTTACAAACCTGCGCTGCCCCCGTAGAAAAGGCGGCTGTTATAATGAATGTTTTGCGTGAACTTCGCCTGACCCTCACGCAGCAATAAGCACTCTCCGCTTTTGCTGGAAAATGAAAATATTACGATGCTTTCTGGAAGCTTTATGCCAAACATTAACACAAGTCGGTATGGCTTCATCACCTGCAAAGCGCTGCTCACTCAAACAGCAAATTAACATTATTAGTCGTCTGTAGCACATTCCATTACAAGCCAACGCAGCGTTGCAGGACACGAGGATAGCGATCAATAGAACAAACTGAAAAGCTTGTAGTGACCTGGACAATCAGCCAACACAACTGTATACAGGAGAACCTGTCATCTTCATCATAGAGGGTGATATATATCTAAAAACACGCCTCTGCAATGAAAACAACAACATGAAATCTTTAGCTTGCCAGATTTATAAGTTGCAAGAACTCCAGTTAACAAAAAATACAAAAATAAAAATATATATATATAATATAGCAAGGAGTGGCTGCAGTCAAAAAAACATAAATAATGATCATTTTGTTGCCTTGCCTAGCAATGTGAAACGTGCAAACCCAATGCTCTATGTTCTCACAAATTGTGTCTGAGATGGTGATGGTTGATGGTGTAGCTGATGCAGACTCACAGCAGGAAAACCTCCTACTGCATCATAGGAATCAATTATTTTTGTGTGTTTTAGAACTACACAGCGTCCACATGCTGGGGAAGTTTCTGGTAAGAGGAAGATATATATTCAAATTTGTAGAATTTGTTCAGGAAAACGGGATAGTTAATGACAATCAGCATGGGTTCAGGAAAGACCGTTCCTGCCTAACTAACACAACCTCAAATACTATGTAACTATGTACATGTGCTTGGCAGTTAGAGGTATGGTAACATCAGAAACGGTAAGTATTTCACTGACAGGGATTCTGCCCATTTTAGACATGTAACGATCAGTAAACATGTGTAAAGCTTGCATATAGCTGAAATACATTCCCCACAATATATTAAATCCATAGTTTCAGATTACCTTGGACTACAAACAATGTAGGCTTAACATGCTAGGAGATTTCAGATGGCTATGGTCGCTTCAAAGGTTTAGTCTAATTCTGATGTGGCACAAATAGAGCATAAATGTTAGGACTAGCAGCAGTAAATCAATTATGACTGCTAGCTTATGGAGGAGAGTGTGGCACTGCAGCACCTAAGGCTAACATCCCAATATGGTGGGATAGAAAATAGCAACTCTGATTTGAAAAGAAGAGGACACTCCTGCGCTTTGCTGGAGCACTATCTCAAAGATTTCAGCTACTCACGTAAAGGGTGGTGATGTCACTCTTGCCTAGGCATCATGGTGGGTAAGGTAAGTATAATTACTAACTTTTTTGCCCAAAGTTTTTTATTTTCATGTTACTGTTAGACATGTAAGCTGCAGAATTGGTTTCGGACAAAATCCGGGTGTTGGTTTTGGACAAAATCCGAAATCGTTAGTTTCGTATGAGTTTAAAAATATTAATTGTGAATACCACAGAGAACCATGTACAGATATTAATACTAAAACTGAATCTTCTAGACTCGAATGGCAATCTGGATCCAAATTTCCGAATAGCATTCGGGAGCTCCCAAATGTCATTCGGGTCTGGGAGCCATATACATATATTACTAAATCTGAGGATCCCAGATCCAAATGACATCCAGGAGCTCCCAAATGCAATTCGGAAATTCAGATCTCGATTGCCATTCGGGTCTGGGAGCCATATACATATATTACTAAATCTGAGGATCCCAGATCCAAATGACATCCAGGAGCTCCCAAATGCAATTCGGAAATTCAGATCTCGATTGCCATTCGGGTCTGGGAGCCATATACATATATTACTAAATCTGAGGATCCCAGATCCAAATGACATCCAGGAGCTCCCAAATGCAATTCGGAAATTCAGATCTCGATTGCCATTCGGGTCAAGGAGCCTCAGCTTTAGTATTATATGTATACTGTATATGGCTCCCATGTTGCCGTAATGAAAATTCGTGTTCAGACCCATTCGGATGCATTAAACTGAAAAAAAACCTACATCTGATTGGACAGAAAAGTCATGTGTCCGAATCTCGGAAAATACGTACAAATTTTTATTCCGAACGAAAATAATTGGACGTGTCTAGTTACTGTAGCGATTTGTATTGGGGAGGTGGGGTGCTCAGCAAATAAGAGGACCATGCTTTTTTAGTGCAAGGTCTCCATTAATATCAGTTCCCATTTGTCAAGCAAATGTCATCATTGCTCTACTAAGCTGGATAATTCCACCACAAATGTTTATGGAGAGATCTCAAGCATTGTTGGTGCAAAGATGGTCACATTTCTGTAAGCCACTACCTTCTCATATCTATGGCCACATTTTAGTTTTTGGTACCAAATTGCACAGCTTTACATAGTCATCATTACTGAATTCGTTATCTGAATTCCACAAAACTCGGTGTTGAGTTTAGATCTCTCTGCCAGTCTTCTTTGTCTTGATCCTCTATGGTGCTTTTTTTTTCCACCTTTCTCATCTGTTGACATAAGTGGTCAAAGCAATATTTCCTTCATTAGACAATTATTAATGATTTAAACTAAGAATTGTCGCAGTGCTTGCCCTATAAATAGTGTAGGGCTTGTTGGAGGCACAGAAATAGTTGTCATCTCTTTAGGTATTCATTAATTCTCATTTAACAGCCTGAGGCTAGTTCTATGATAGAATAATGCAGAGCACTGAACCCTTTATGCCAAGTGACAGGGAAGGGGAACGTCTTGTATTCAAATGTGCCTATTAATTGCCTTGTGAGTTAAGCTTAGTGTCGAGGAGATGAGAGGTGGACCAGGTGGTTCTGCTGTGCTGACTCTTTAGAATTCTACCAGCAATGTGTTGCTTCACAATCCAGCTTCTCCATCCTAATCATTACTAGCATGTCATGTGGGCTTGTACAGACGAAGAATGTGCAATGCCTAGAATGTTTTGAATCATAAACATACATGAGGCCTAGAAGGTCATTCATCCTGCATAAAGTCTCTTTGGGCAAATAAAAGTAATTTTTGTTCCACTTTTCTTTTTTTAATTGTTTACATTACATTTTGCATCTGAGATGGGGACATTCTAATCCACAGAGAGCAGATGTACTTCTTGCTATCTGTTAAAAATGAAAATGTTGCATTTAAACTTTTGATGGCTAGTCACCCAACTAGGTAAATGCCTACGATCAGAATCATTAAAGGAGAACTATGGGGTTAAGGCTTTTCCCCATAGTTCTCCTTAGGGTAACGGGGGGACACAAACTAGCGTCCTCCCGTCACCCTAAGCTCAGTATGCAGCTTGCGATATAATGAGACGCCACAGTATACCGCGAGCTGCTGCTTGCGGTATACTGAGACGCCGCAGCTGAAGCGGATCCTGACAATTATTCCGGGATCCGCCCAGCTGCGTGACTGACAGCTGGCTCTGCCAGCTGTCGGTATGTGTTCGCTCACCTCCCGATCTACTGAGCCGACCCGTGACAGTCTCATTGTCACAGGTCGGCTAGAACTATGAGGTGAGTGAAAAGCACTCACCTCATAGTTCTCCTTTAAGTCCTGAATAGCCTTGAGACTCAGACTATGTGTTCCCAGGTTCCAACACCACCCTCTCTCAGACTACCATAGCCCTGTCCATAGACACTGCAGCATTTGGAAGAGGTCCATTCAGTGCAGAAATGTATGGCAAGAAACGTTTCTCACTACTAGAAGCACTGTTATAAACATCTTGAATTTTGCTATAATTAAGGTAAATTCAGCTAACAAGGTAATAGGGCATGCTTAACAGTTTACTGCTTGATTTCATTTGTTGCCTGGTTTTCACATATCTGAGAGCCGGAAGGATGAGGGAGACTGAACTTCTAGATTATCAGGGTCAACCTTCTGCATACAAAAGGAAGCCTCTGGTGATTGTCTGAGTGCAGATTTTTAGAACCTCTGAATATAACCTCTGAACACTTATAAATATTAATAAAATTGACAAAACTCAACGTACAATTTATCAGCTAAACTGAATTACGCTTCAAGAAATACCATTTTAATTTCTACATATAAAAGAAAATATAAATTTAATTTGAGTTGTAATATCTTATCTTGCAAAATGTATGTGCTTATCAATCTCTAGTTATACTTATCAGTCTTTAGCAATGCAATGCCAGATGTGTAAGCTACATGACCAATTGGATTACCAACCCAGGATTGGCTCCAGCTCAATGCCCTGTGGGGAATTGTGATATCTATTATATGCAGTCACTCACTCATCAAACATCTATGTGGGGAATGTTCTGTATCTCTATCACAGTATGCATACCTGCATCATTGAAAAAAATGTATCTTCTGAAACTGAGAAACCTGAGGCACTCCAGGCAACCAGTATATTAGTTTTCAGTACCAGGAACTCATTATTGTAGTTCTTGGAATTTAAACACTGAAGAGAAGTTTAAGAAGGTAGGTTTCCCTTGATGTCTCTGACCACTAATTTTAAGCTGAACCTAAACCTTAATTGACCCCCCTATCCAAGCCCTAAATCTTAGCTCATAACTCCCAACCTCCCTGCAATACCTAATCTTTCACTTAACCATAAAATATAACCACAGTTATTAAAGTATATGTATAGCTATTTTTTTTGCTTTGGATAGAGCAGGGAAGGTTTAAATCTAGGGACGTAACTACAAATCATGGGACCCCATAGCAAAACTTTGGGCCCCCCTGGCTAACTCTCTCTGTAGCAGCTGGCAGTGTCAACTGTGACAATATGGGGTTGATTTACTAACCTTATAAACACGCCACGAACAAGTATACACCTCTGTAGTGTGTTCCCTCCCAGCATGATCTATTGGTGGAATCTAGACACCTTTGTAGTGTGTACACACTCAGTAGGTGTGTTGTGCAAAGCCCTCCATGAATTGCAAGGTGATGTTGTGTAAATTAGCTCTACATTGTGTTGCTTGCATTGATGAATGCAGGAATGTAAATGCATGAGCTAACCATTTTTGTCTAAACTGTGAAGCAGCATTATATATGCATCATGTGCATGATTTTTCCATATATGGCATTAGTGGAAATATGCTTTTAGAGACTTTTTGGTTGATAAATACGTTTTGCTGTGTAAAAATCACACGCACCTAGTGCGTGCGTGTGTTTAGGTTAGTAAATCACCCCCTATGTGTCATTAATCTTAACATGAAGTATGTATCAAGGATAGGCAGAAGGAGAGCTGTCAACATAGTTAGTACTCTACTAGGGAGAAATGCTGGGGGTAAAAGTTGTAGTAGCACTTTAACAACCATAACGATATTTTATATTATGTTAAACACACTAACAGAAATTTCTTTACACTCTAGCTTCATTAAAGTTTTTTTTTATAGAGCCACAAATCTCAGCCCTCTTATAAGGTATAAACAGAGGTGACACTCTGGGATGTGTGACTGCATTAGACATACAAAGTTAATTTCAGTCTGAAGAAGTTCAGAGGACAATAAAAGTACACTTTTAAGATAATAAAGAAAATGCTTCTGCTGCATAAAGCTGACTAGCTGATCCTGAGATCTGATTTCAGCCCTTCTATATTGGAAACATTCACATTTGTCTAATCTGCCCCCCATAATAGGGCCCCCTCCGACCCCAGGCCCCATAGCAGCCGCAAGGGCTGCTATGGCTATTGTTATGCCACCGGTTAAATCCCCTATCAAGTTATCTTGTTGTGTATGTTTCCTGCTGGGGAAATTGACTTCTTGTCTTAGAGATGCAACAGGAAGCGAGGGTAATTCCCATCTTGTTCTGTCACCAGAACAATTCCCATCACTTTCTGCCTCAAAGCAGCAGTCACCGGGAAGGGTAAATTTCCCCAGCAGGGACACTGACCACAATGCAAATTTGGCATAAAGTCTAACTATATTCAACATGAAAAAAAAAGAAAAGCTTTACGGCTTTACATATATTCAAAAAACTTACAACTGACACTTAATGGTCAGCTCGGGGCTTTATGTCCCCCCATGTGAAGGTAGCTAGTATTTGCATACTGCTTAGTATACCCCAACCCTCATGTGAGAGCACTCAGGTTTGACAGTTGAGTACACAGGTACCAAGCACAGCATTGTGGAAGGCTAGGGGCAGAAAAAACAACTAAGAAGACAGCCCTAAAATGTACAGGAGCAATCTTCTTTATAGCTTGTGATTTTCAGTTTTATTATTTCTATGTATCTATGTATCTATAATCTATTATCTGTGTATCCTATGTCCTGTGCTTAATATGTGTAGTTCCTGTCCTGACTGAACTGGCTGCCGTGAAACTGTTATTAAAGGTGATCATTCAAGCCCAGAAATAGGATTATGTGCAGTATAGAGCCCTGGTAAATGGCTTAATGTAACCGATACATGTTCAGAACATATGGAGCGCCATTAATGATGTTTAGAGGTTTTCTGGGAAATTCTTTTATGTATACATGCAGTAAGGGAGCAGCTGGATATGATCTGGGCGGTAATGAGCTCCCGGGCTGCCAACACAAGCCCAATTTTGTTTAGTAGCCCTGGGCCTTTTCTTTGCATCATTGCAGCTTTTAGAAAGCGATATTAGCTGGCTGATAGATAGCTCACATGGCCGCTTTCGAATGCGAGCTATTTGTGCCTGCAGGATCTTCTAAAAAATGTGCGCAACAATTGGGGTGAAGTGGTTGTTATACTATATTTATAGAACAAAAGTGACAATTTTTCACTATATAAGCCATTGGAGTCAGCAGCAAGGCGTCTGTCATATCATAATGGCAGGTCCATCCACTTGTTACTGGGCATCTGTCAAAATGTAAATAAAGCAAGTATTCCAATAAACAATAAATGTTATGGAATATAAAAACTAGAGGTGCACCGAAATGGAAATTTTCAAACCGAAATGTAAAAAATTTCCAGACCTAAACCGAAAATGTTTTTTATTTTAATTTATTTAAAATTTTGTAGATAAAGATTTAGGACACAAAGTCCTCTATCTCTTTTTCTGTGTCCCCTGTTATCAATGAACAGGAATCCTCTATGAGTGTTCCTGTTCATTGATAACATGAGGACATGGTATGTTTACTATAACTACAACTATGAATGAACAGGAGGGGATGTAGATCACTTCCCATTCATTCATAATTGAGGATATAGTAACCATACAATGTCCTCAATTATGTACAATACACTCAGCGATTGACTGATCACTGAGTGTTTGTAGCTTGCTCTCCTCTCTGACACGCTGTCACAGGAGGCTGATCGAGCGGTGTAGGGAGGAGAGCTCAGCCTCCTGTTAAAGTGCGGCCTGTCTCCGCCCACACACAGCTCTGCCGGACTGAGAAGTCTGGGGAAGAAAAGAAAAATAAGGTATGCAAAATATAAAAAGCCTGCAATTATCTAGAAGTATGTGTTTCTAGATTGATATTACTATATATTTCTAAAAGTGCTTTTGTTGTTATTTTGAAGATATTGGTAAAGGTCCTCTTTAAGTTGCTGCGTTTCTATTTTTTTAAATTATGTTTTTATATGCACAGATGATGTTTCCTAGAATCCTCTTTTCCAGAACAGAGTACTGTACATGTATTTGCATATATTATCAGGGTGTTACTGTTTCATTGTTGTACTCCAGCTGATCCAGCATTACATAAACTTTATTTTTTTATTTGATAGCTTTTGGTTTTTGAGTTTTTTTCCTGGAATGTCAGTTAATAGTGAGAAAGGTTGTTTTATTACTCACACGTCAGCAGAAATAAACCTGTTTTCTCAAAGTTATGATGGCTCCTCTCAGTAGCTCATTTTAATCAGTACTGTAGGGAGGGGAGACTTTCAGGCTGACTTTTTGGTGAAAGTAAAAAAGGGAATTAAAATGTGTTTGTAAATCAGATATGATGTTTTTTCTACAGCAAACATGAGACTATTGCCTGCTATAGCTCATAACTGTTACGGAAGACTGACCTGCAGTTATCTCTCTGCAATTGTACAAGGTCTCAAAGCAGAATAATTTATCATCTCAAAGCAGTCTGTCTCTAATGCAAAGATACAGCCTTCCACAGCCATGCTATTTAAGCAGGGATTCCGCCCCTAGTGGATAGTGCATAGCACCTATAGCACTGCCCCCCTGCAGGAGTAGGGGTGATGACTCAGCCTGTACCTGGACCTAACAATAAACAGACACACTAATAGTGATCAACAGGCGTTATTAAAAATAGAAGTAAGTCCTAAAGAAAAAAGCTGGTTAAACAGGCTTATTAAAAATTCAAGGACAGCAGTACAATGCAATGCCACAACAAGATGAATAAACCTGGCGAGAGGCCTCGCCTAAAAACGCACTGGGCAAATGGAGAGTGACAACACAAACAAATAAAATGAGCAGTAAACTACAAGAAGTGAAGATGCAGCTAACTACAAAGGCATGTCTACACCCAACAAACACTGATTACCCATCGGCTCCTGAAATAAATAAATAAATGCAAAGTCTGCCAGCAGTGGGGCCCTTTAACCTGCCATGGGAGTGCTAGACCTTGAAATGAGGGTATTTGTAATCCAAAGGAGGAGAAGATCTCACAAAGTATTCTAGGGTGACTGAAGATGGAGACATGTGGAGGACCCCTCTACATAAAGTCCTGCAGTAATAAACCGGTTCAGTTCACACTGGAGTGTCCAAAGACACACACACATATATACAACACTTGTACCCCAGACCCTGCCAGATCCTGATATGCAGACTTCCAAAGCAAAAAATTGGTTTCAGGTTCCAAGGACCTTAACTTGATTCACACTAGATGTGCTTACTCATAAAGACATTATGTACAAAATGTATTAAGGTCCTTGGCTGTTGTGATACTGTTGTTTAATGCCTTCTTGAGAATAAAACCTATGGTTGAGCAGTAAGCACCTGGATCCCCCTTTTTTTTTTTGCTTTGAAACTTTGTATTACATGGCTAACACATGACAATTTCCAGTTCAAATGTCCCACCCTTCCTTCCTGTAGCTTCATTGTAGGGGGTAGTGTCATTCACAAGGTGGGTGGACGAAGGTTCATGGGCTGTCAGGAAGTTTAAACAATTGGGGCTTGAGTCGCGTGTCTTCTTTAATGGGTTATTGGTTTTGAGAACTGTTAACTGTTAACTGAAGTGTTAATCCAATTTATTAAACATTAAAACATCTATAAAGGGTCATTGTCATTATTAGGCATTCTACAATGTGTGTCTCTATTTAATATAAGAGTTAGAGTATTATATTAATTATTTACAATTAGTTATATTGTATTTAGGGGAGTTAGTAGTTAGGGGAATTGGGTCTGTGCAGTTGTATTTTTTGGAGGGGGTTGGGTCTGTGCAGTTGTATTTCTTGGGGAGGCTTGGGTCTGTGTAGTTCCATGATGTTGCCTGGTGGCCGATTAGGACATTGAGAATTATGATACAGAGCCATGTCAACTATATTGTGATGGAATTTGCCTATTCCTCCTGATGTAGTAAATGTGTGGTTACATAAATAGTATTATGAAAAAGTCGGAATAGGAGAAGAGAAAGTATTTGACTCGAAGGAGAAGCCAAGCTTGAATAGAGGTGGTGGTGGGGTGGGGGTGAGACGTCTATTGTCTGCCACATACAATGCTGTTTTAACACCTCTCTCTGGGCAGGTTATTAGCACATCCTAGCTCCAATTATGCAAATGCAATCAACACCTGGTTGCGACTAACAGATTATGTGGATTGGAGCAACATTAACCAAATTTATTCCCAGAGAATTTCTGTGCAAGTCATTCTGAATTGAGAAAGCTGGTCGGATGACCACTGAAACGTCTTCAAGAAAAATACAGCAAGTCCAGTTGCCTTGACTTATTTTTTACAGATATGCCATTTTTTTTGTTTAATATAATTTTTATTATTATTTCACATATATAAATTATTTCACATATATATATATTAGTGCACATTTCCATAGAAGAAATGTAAAACATCATTGTTACTTTACATATAGATATATATTATTGCAAATCACTTATTTATACATATAACCTATTCTTCTAATAATTCCTTTACCATTCCCACCCACTAACATTCCTTTTATACTACCTCTCTTCTCACCTTTATCCTATTACTTCCATTTCGCTCTCACATACATTATCCTCTTCTCACAACCTCACCTAAGGGGGAAATAGTCACTATGTGAATATTGTGCAAAACTCTTCTTTCTTTATTATCTTCAATCAAACTGTGTCATTAGACCAACTCATCTACCATATTCCTCTCAAACCCTTCTTTGTGTATGATCCCACTCTCCCCTCTTTGTGTTTGTACTTTATAAAGTATCCTATATTAACCCCTTCGTGACTGACGACGTACAGTGTACGTCGCCAGCATCGGGGCACTGTGTTACTTCATTATTACCAAGCACCTTGTGTATTTTACCCCTCTCTCCCTTTCCCACCCCCCTAACAATACATGCAGGGGCGGAAGTACCGGCGGTGCAGCCAGTGGGGGGGCCCGGGGCCCAAGGCACATGAGGGGCCCACTGAGATCCGGTCCCCAACGTCTTCCAGTCTGTAGGGAGGGACACCAGCAGAAGGACTGAGCCGATGCCCTTTGAAAACGGCTGCTGCAGCGGCGATCACTCTTCTCATTGAGAAGAGAGAGCTGAGAAGAGTGATCGCCGCTCTCGATCAGTGAAGCCGGCATACAGTAGTGACAGCTGTACACATTCTTCTCCTTCTCAGCCGCTGCAGCCACAGAGCAGCCAAGAGGAGAAGAATCTGTACAGCTGTCACTTTCAGTGGCGTAGACAAGGGGGGATAGGCGGGTTCAACCTCCCACAGTGTCCTAGCTGTGGCATAGCGAGGGGGGCAGAGGGGGGCACGTGCATCGGGCTTTTAAATCATTCAGAGACGGGCATGGAACAAGCCCGTCTAAAGGGATGCCGGGAATGTCCCGTTTGCTAAAACATTGGTCATGATGTTTTTCAGTGAAGCGGATGTTTTATCAAACAGGACATCCCCGGCATTCCCTCAGTCATGCAATTGCTTTGCCTGGCCCTGGATGCTCTGTGCATGCCTCACTGCGGGCTTTGCCTTTCCAGTGACCAGGAGCAGAAGCGCTGCAGGAGACAGAGCGGCCAATCAGGTAGCAGGGGCTAGGGAGCAGGGCTACCATCAGGGGGGGACGGACGATACTCATGTGAGGGTCCTGGGAGCTTTGCATGGGTATCGGCAGTACAGGTGACACATAAGGTGGAGGCGGCGCCAGCAGTGCCGGGCTGCATCAGAGGAGGCCGGGCCCCAGCAGCGGCGGAGGAGGCCGGGCCCCAGCAGCGGCGGAGGAGGCTGGGGCCCCAGCTGCTCCAGGATAATTGCAAGAGATGG
>NW_017306723.1:966703-1011583 GCF_000935625.1 Nanorana parkeri
CCCCCTTCCCTTCGTTAGCCGACAGAGCCACTCGGGGAAGGGGGGAGGAGTCCGGTGACGTCGATGTCCGTGACGTCACCGGATCTCCGACGGAAGACCCGGAAGCCGGCGGAGAGGTGAGTAACTTTGATCGATCAAAATAATTTTGATCGATCAAAGAAATTAACGATTTATTGACGGCACACCCGAAAATATCTCACGGCACACTAGTGTGCCGCGGCAGAGTGGTTGAAAAACGCTGCCTTAAGTCACATTGTTTTAACCCTCTGTAACTGATGGAATTGTTCTGCATTTATGTATAAAATATTGCTGGAAGTTGTAGCCCTCTAAAGCTGGTGCCATTCAGCATTGCAGCAGTAGAGAATGGCATCAGCTATAGAGGACTACAACTCCCAGTAATACTTTATACAGAAATGCAGAATGGTAACGGCTATAGAGGACTACAACGTCCAGCAGAACTTTATACAGCAATGCAGAATTGCAAACTCTGTATAAAATATTGATGGGAGTTGCAGTCCTCCATAGCCAAAGCCATTCTCCATTGCCATATAAAGTATTGCTGGGAGTTGTAGTCCTCTACAGCAGTGGTCCACAACCTTTTTGGAATCAGGGCCGGTTTAGGTGAAAAAGGTTTTCCACGAAGCGAGAGGGCGGTGGTTGGGGGGGAGGGGGTGGATGTGAGGGGAGAGGTAGTTTGGGGATGTTTCAAGCGCATTTATTGTACACTCTATTTCTATTATTATTACACTGTAATATATAATGAGATTATTATACAAGTCAACATATTGCAGAATCAGTGGGAGTCCTGAGCTTGTTTTTCTGCTCTCAGGTGCCATTGCGGGCTTTCAGGTGGTCAGTTGGCCAGTATGGGCATTGTAAGACCCGGGGGGGGGGGAATCTTGCACTAGGGCCCTTTGATCCTTAGGTCCGCCACTGAATACATGTGATCTAATTTCTTCGTAAATTAATTACATTATATTACAGATTTGCCATGACCTGGATGAATGAGAACCTTCACAGACTTATTTGTGTATTGCTCAGCTGTAGATCCTCAAATCGTCTCTGAATTGGTGCTGACACTGTCCTTCATTCTGGAGGATGGCTACTTTTGTTCCTTTGTTCCCCATGGTCCCTGTGTGCATTGTAAAACAGTCAATGCTCCAAGCTCCGTCCCATGATGGACTACAATCTCAAAACAAATGAGTAAACTAAACATGAGATTGTAGTCCATAACGGGAGTGAGCTTGGAGTGGTGGCTACTTTACAACACATAGGGACCATGGGGAACAAAAGTAGCCACCCTCTAGAAGGAAGGACAGTGTCAGCACCATTTTAGAGATGATTTGAGGATCTACAGCCGAGTGATACACAAATAAGATTTGACTTATAATTACATTATATATTTTTAAGATTCAACTCCTGAGTTTAGTGTCACTTTAAGTTGCCGTGTGTTAATTTATCATTATTCAGTTAACACATTTTTGACCTTTTTTGAAATTTAGAGATCAAACATCCAGGCTTGACTTCATATCATTTTAGAAGCCACTATATAGGTGTATGTATGCATCGAGGTACCATATGTCATCTATTTCAATGATGAGAAACACCCTGCTTTTAAAATTCCCATTTACTTGGTTCTTTCACCTTCCCAAATCCTCTTTATGTCACCGTTTAATGCACAAGGTGATTGATGACCAGCAACACCTCTGCCTGTGTCGATTGCATACAGATTAATTCATCCTACTGAGTCTCTGCATGAAGAGCGTAATCTGCTAAAGTGATATATTTATATGCAAGAAGCAAACTTTCACTGAGTCTTATTTTCATGCTAAAGAACAAAAAGAGCATGCTGGCATTAAAAGAAGCCCCAACAATTTTTCCTGAAGTAATATGAATAATTGGTCTAATGGATAGGTGGAAGGTGGATGGCTTCTGAAATACATGGAGAATGAGCCAATCAGATTATTCTGTTTGTGTTTTGGGACTGCTGTATTCTTTCACAGGTTTACAAAGCTGCTCTGTGTTATAGAGGGAATGCAGATCGCATGCTTATTTTTTTACGCATTGATACAGCTCTGAAATATTCTGCAGTGGTGTACAGAGGGCAATGAATCATTCACATTAGCCTCTGCACCAGAGGAGCTTACACTCCATTGTCTCCCACAGTCATACAGTATTGTTATCATACATTTATATAGCTCTGCTATTTTCTACGGTGTTGTACACAGAACAATGAACCATTCACATTTGGTTATGCAGAGGGGCATCCCGAGATGGGGTGTCACCCGGAGAAGGTAACGGGCCACACCCCGCCAATACATCATCGCACATGCGCATGACATCATCACGCACAACGTCATCCCGAATGTGCACGATTATGTCACGCGCTGTTACCTGCTGGCATCCATCTTGGTGATAGACGCCGGCAGAGGAGGGGACATTTACCCGGCGGGATAAGGTATGCCACCGGGTCCCCTCTCTCTCTCTCTCTCTCTCGAGCAACTCTGGACTCTCGGTCCATGACTGAGTGCCCGACTTTTCAGAGGGGGCGACACCAAAATGACTGTCATTTTGGTGTCACCCCTCCAATGGCGTCACCCGGGTGAGGGCCGCACCCCTTGCACCCTAGTGACGCCACTGGCTCTGGACCAGAAGAGCATGCACTACATTGCCCCGACCACAGTCACAGACTAATATTATTATTATTATCATCATCATCACCAGATTAATCATTATTTTACATATATACAGCTCTGACATATTCTATGGTGCTGTACAGAGAACACAATTTTGGCCCAGTTTAGAATATTATATAGACCCCCCACAAAAACACAAGGAGAAAATAAAGCTCATTTAGACAATATCCATGGGGACACATGAACTCAGGACCCCAGCGCTGCAAGGCTTACTTAAGGTATATTCTGACATACAGCTCTATATAGGTCCAAGCCTTTTAACTGCCATGGATCTTATTAAGAGAGGAGACCTTTCTTATATGAAAGAACCTGACCCCTAACTCTGCAGTATTTTACACTTCTGTAATATGTCTTGTCACCATAACAACCACTTTCACCCAATAAATTACATTTTTCACAGTAGCAGGAATTTATTGAGGTCTATAGAACAACAAGATGGCAAGTGGGAATGTGTTGAATGTTATACCTAGGAACACGTTTCTAGATTTACAGATGGAGTGAGATATTTTCCGACACAATAGTGAAGACATTGAGAGAATGCACATTTTCCACTATGATTTCTCAGCTTATTTGGCATAGTTGAGTGTAGTGATGAAGTTCCTTATTACAGCATTGGATAGTTTATCCAGCTAAATAATTCTTACAGATTACTCCTACCTAGTCACATATTCCTCTTTGACTGATAAGATTATATATGTATGAGGGGTCATGGCAGACATAATACAGAACTTACAATTTTATCTGGCAATGAATGCCAGTATATTGCCAGGAGTCAGTAGGATGTGTGAAGGAGCTGTGGGAGAAACAGATTAGAAGGGGCAAGGCAGAATGAGTGGAATTTATCAAAATGGGAACAGACAGAAACTGGAGCAATTGCCCATGATAACCAATCAGCTTCTATCTTTCATTTTCAAAGCTTAACTGAACAAACTGAAAAGAGAAGCTGATTGGTTACCAGGGGAAACTGCTCCAGATTCTGTCTGCTCCAGCTTTGATAAATTCCCCTCAATGTGTTTTACTTAAAGCATCACCAGGTTCAAATTATGAGAAAATGCCTGAAAAAAAATAAATCTACTGTAGCTATGACTTGTAAACTACATAAAAAGTGGATTAATGGGTTTAGATACACTTTAGCTGTCAGTGGTTTAATTCACCTGTCAGTGGTCAGTAAGAGGGCTGTGTAAATACTGGGAGTTAATAGACATATAAAGCAGCTCCTTTAAAAAAGTGAAGCAGAAAAATAGGGGAGTGTTCCAAGTGAGGATCACAGAAAGTGGTTGCTTAAACAGACCGAGACCATTAAATCTTATAAAAATATAGGCTTTATTATGTTTTACAAAACATCAATTCTTTGCAACAACACTTCCGCTTGACCTTAGAGGACCAATTATAGACAGCATTTCAAGGGATTTGTATAGTATATTGGAGCTCCAGGGAATATACAATTTTTTTCCTTCCTTTAAAAAAGTGGTCTTTTGTTCACATTCTTTGTGGTTGTAATATACATTGTGGATGTTTTGATTTTTATTGTATGTAATAATGACCTTATTTTTGGTTAACTGTTTTTTTTTTTTTTTGCTGTAAAAACCTTACAGCAAAAAAAACAACAACAGTTGACCAAAAAAAAAATGGCTTTTGTTTAACCACTTCAAGACCAGGTGTTTAGACCCCCTTCCTGGCCAGGCCATTTTTCAGTGTTCAGCGCTGCAGTACTTTGACTGACGTTTATTCCGTCATGCAACGCTGTACTGAAATGAATTTTTTACAATTTTTTGGGGACAGATAGAGCTTTATTTTGGGGGTATTTAATCACCACTGGGGTTTTAATTTTTTATTATAATTAGGAAAAATTACAAAACATTTTGAAAAAAAAAAGTTTTTTTTTACATTATGTTAGGAAACATTTATTATTAACCAGTTTTTTGGTAAAATATAAAAGATCGGGTCACGTCGGGTAAATAGACACCAAACATGTAAAGCTTTAAAATTGCGCGCACCCGCGAAATCGCAGAAAACTACCATACCCAAAATTGGCCATAGGCGACACTTTAAAAGCTTTTACCGCTCATCAGTTTAGTGTTATCAGTGATTGATGGCCCTAGACTTATTGCTCTCACTCGGACGTTCGTGGCGATATGTAACATGTGCGGTGTAATGGGTGCAATCGTCTTTTTTGCATGTATGTGCCCCCGAAGCATGTTTGCATGCGTGTATGTATGGGTGCGGAAGATCAGCACCCCATACATGCGATCCGCCGGCTCTAAAGCCGGCGGATCGCTTGTATGGTATCAGGCATCGCTGCCTGTTTAATGTGAATAGGTCCTTTATTTATGTTTGGGGTGTTCAAAGTGTAGCATTTACTTGTTACTGATCATCTCTTCTTGGAGCTGCCTTTTGTTCACAGCACAAGAGAACAGTGCCCGCTAACACCACTTCACACTTTATCACACATCCACCGCACCCCCCTAGTCTCATAAATTAAATCAATGGAACAAATGTTAGGCATACACCAGTTAGATCTATTATCCCTGAGTAAGCCTGTCCTGTTGCCAATTTTAAACTGCTCTATCTTAGTGAAACCCCAGCATGGCTAGCCTAGCCTGGCTATTTAAAGTTGTCCTGCCACTGGCCAGTTTTACACTGCTGTGTCATCTGCAGGTCTTACGTTCTTGTAGTAAAACCCCTACCTCTCCCCTTTTTTTAATTTTGGCCAATTCTCCCTCATTAAAAATGTCCTGCTGCTGGCCAGATTTACACTGCTGTATCATCCGTGGTCTCCTTATTCTTAATGAGAGTTTGCTAGAAATTGACTAGCTAACCACTGGATGGTTTTGCATAAGTGAGAACAAGAACAGCCACAGCAAACTATTGGCCAATTTCTATCTGCCAGTCAAAGTTCGCCTATTATAATTTGAAAAAATGAATGAATCAGATTGAGGTGCTGCTGTTGAATGTAAGCCAATGCAAATAAAAAAAAAATCAATTCCACAGCCAAATATGTGCTGCCATTGTACCATCACTGGATTTTCCTTGAAAATCATACTGTTCCATAAGATATTATGCAAGAATTTGTGTATTTTCAATGTTCCCAGAAAGCCGCATGAAAACACCCTATCCCCGCTGCAATTTACCTTTTCCATTGCTATATGGCACCTATGGCAGTGCCCAGCTTTTTGACAGTAGTTTGCCTTTTAGTCCTAAAAATGGCCAGATTTTAACATGATTGGCACCGCATAGACTTCATTGGTACTCACCACTGAGTTTGGATTCACCAAATTGTAAACAGGAGTGGCAAAACTCTTGGCGAATTGAACCTGGGCCGATTCTCCCATCAGGTCTAGTTCACACCTAGGCATTTTTGAGTAGTAGAAAAAAGCACTTCAAACAACAGCAAAAAATCCCAGGATTTTAAATGGCCCCTGTTCACACCTGAGCAGCAAAACATCAGCATCAAAACGCCAAACGCAGAAAAAAGTACATGAGCTTCTTTTGGCAGTTTGCAGCTCATTTTTCCCCAATAGACTTCAATGGAAATGCCAGAAAAAACGCGCAACAGAAGCATGTTGCACATTTTCATGCGTGTTTTTGCGTGTTTCTATGTGTGTTCATCCATTGACTGCAATGTCTCTTAGGTCTGGTTCACACCAAGATGTTTTTGAGCAGTAGAGAAAGCGCTTCAAAACGCCCAACACAAGAAATTGCATGATTTTTAATGGCCCCTGTTCACCCCTGAGCAGCAAAATGCCAAACACAGAAAAAAAGTACATGAGCTTCTTTTGGCAGCTTGCAGCTCATTTTTCCCGATAGGCTTCGATGGAAACGCCAGGAAATGTGCGACAGAAGCATGTTGAACATTTTTGTGCAGGTTTTTCGTCCATTGACCGCAATGATTTTTAAGCTGCCAGTCAAAACACGTTTTCATGTGCGTGCGCTTTTTCGAATACGCAAAAATGTGCAAAACGTGCAAAACAAAAAGCTAGCTGAACCCGCATGTACAAACGTGCTAAAACGATGACTCCTAGGTGTGAACAGGGCCTCACTACTGATTTATATATATTTAGCTGTTTACCAGGAACTCAGCTTCAAGTTTTAGAAAGGGCTTATTTTGTATTATTGCTGTTGTGTGACCTGTAAATGTTACAGGTTACAATTTCCATTTTGGCTGTAGGTTACATTATAAAAATGTGAATTTCAGGAAGAGGCAGATTACCTATTGCTAAATGTTAGATATTATCTCATTTAGTCCAGGTGTGTTCTATTCACTCTCTACCTCTCTACCTCTGAAAGTGGTTAATTGTACTGAAAATAAGTGACATATTACGGAACATTTGTGAAGTGGCGTTGACAATACTGGCACGTCAGCAGCAAGCAGAACCTCTCCCTCCACTGCACACTGGGTAATTACCTTTCCTGTCATTTCTCTCAATTGAATTCAGCACGTTGGATGGATTAAGCTAATTGAATATAATGTAGCTTTTCAAACCTCCTTCCATCCATTCATTTTAATTGGAAACCATTGTAAATGATGCGCTAATCTGTATTGGCAAATGATACTGCATAAGAAGATGACGGTTCTTTATGAAAGAGGACAAGACAGTGAAACAGCAGATTTTTTTTATGTCAATGAAAAATAATCAAATGTAGACTTGTGTATAGATAACCTAAAATCCTTCTTCATAAATGGATCTTGTTCACTTTATATATACGGATCATCTCTTACACCACTATATCCCAAAATTCTGCAGTCTTGTACCATCGTTAGGACTTCTGCCATGTCCTAGGGCCACCTGTGGTCATTACTGGAACCAACACTGTGACAGTTGCCTTTCATTCACAGATAAAAGCTTTCTGACCTTCATAAGAGTTTTGAAGGGCATCTGTCTACACATGGCAGGACACCACACCAGACCCACCAAGACATTTACAAGTGAGGATTGTGAAGCTGGAAAGGCATTTACAATTCTGCTCTCTTGCACTTGCTAGGAAGCCAATGCACCCCTTTATTATAAGGAAATGAATGCAGAGATTGTCAGCTGCCATACCTAACCTCTTCTTCTGAAAATGCTAGTCACTTGACCGGTCATACTGATCCAGTGAACAATATATTACATGAAGAGTATTGAACTCACTAAGATCAACAAGAACCTGAAGTGTATCTAAAGCCACAATGGTTTCTTTTTTGGCTAGAGTAGGCAATCATTACAACCTCTGTCATTTGTCGGGGGGTTTCTTTTTACTTCCTGTCCAAGAAATACAACAGGACATTAGAGTAAGTCTCTTTAAAGTGAGGAGTCAGTTGTCACCAAAATAGTTGTGCCCATTGAAAGTAGAGGTCCACCGAAATAAAAATTTCAAAACCGAAACGAAACCGAAATAAAAAAAATGTCAGACTGAAAATGTTTTTAATTTTAACTTTTTCAAATGTTTTTAATATTTTATGTTTATTTATTTATTTTTATAAACCTTTACATTTTTTATATTTATTTATTCATTTTTTTAATTAAATATTTGTATTTTTTACTTTACTTGTAGGGGCTTCAGGGAAATATTAGGGGTCTAAACAGAGCCCTGATATTTCCCTTTTAAAATAGAAAAAGAGATTGAGGACACAGAATCCTTAATCTCTTTTTCTGCAGCCCCTGTTATCAATGAGCAGGAATCCTCTATACTGAGTGTTCCTGTTCATTCATAACATGAGGACAGAGTATGTTTACTATAACCACAATAATGAATGAACAGGAGGTGATGTAGATCACTTCCCATTCATTCATTCATTCATTGAGGCTATAGTCAACATACCAGGTCCTCAATTATTTACAAACACTCAGCGATCACAGATCACTAACTGTTTGTAGCGCTCTCCTTCCTGACACGCTGTCACAGGAGGAACTCCGCTTGCTCAGCCTCCTGTGACAGCGCTGGCTGTCTCCGCCCACACACCGCTCTGCCGATCTGTGACAGGAGGCTGAGCGGTGTGGGAGGAGAGACGCTGGCCGCTCACAGCTCTCTCCTCCCACAGCGCTCGGCCGCCTGTGACAGTTTCTCTCCTCCCCGCTAGGACACAGAGCAGCGCCCAGCGGGGAGGAGAGAAAGAACGGATGCACCAAGGTGTTGGCCAGAAAATTGCACTTTCGCCATTACTGCCAAAAGTGCCATTTTCGGCCGATATGTTTAGCGGCCAATATATATCGATGCATACCTAATTGAAAGTTTTCCCATCACATTTCGTCACACTTTTTATGGTGACAACTGTAACATTTTTTATTTCCCATCGCTCCCCATCACCAAAAAGTTAAGGCTAGAGATCGAGTCAGAAGTCTTTTCTCTACCCTAACTTATCAACTTTACATTCACTTTTTTCTATTCAATTAGAAAACTTGTTCATATGTGAGAATATTTTATTCTCAACTCTGATTACACAAGAATGGAATAATCAATAACAATAAGTGTCATAGTTTGATCATTTGCAAGTTCTCATTTGCTGCTGATTACTTCAAAATCAGTTTTCTTTGGAATATCACTTTTACCTGTTCCGAAAGATTAAATAACAATTTTAGAAAATCAGTTATACCAAACAACCTCACAAAAAGCAACAGAACATGTTCAAGTTTTCTAATCACTTCTTGTTTGACTCAACCAAAAAGAATTGGAAGAAATATAAAAATACCTACAACCACTTTAATGTTATTTAGAACTGACGAATGTGGAAAAGTTTGATTCTTGACTTACTCAACCACAAGTCAGGGCATAAGGGGACTCTTGGTGAGTTAAGTGACTTCATGTAAGGGTTGGACACTTGGTTTAATAATGCATGGTTCCTCCGTGTTAACTCTTTACTTACAACTTCAGCATACAGTTGATAATACCAGATGATCAGTGGTGGAGCCAGGGTGGATGTTTGAGTGTGCTATAGCACCACCAAAGCTTTTAAAAGCAACCCCATAGTGCCTACACCATTTCAGCTCAAACAGAGCCAGGGACACCCCATACAGACATCTGTCAGTGTGGAACTGATAACATAGCAGTGTGCTGCTAAAAACAAATAAACTGAGGCGGCAGCTGGCAAAGGAAGATGACAGATGACATTATCTAATCCAGAATGCAGTAGAGGAAGTGATTAGTGGAACACTTCCTTTGCCGGATTTTTTTACAAGTTTCAGCAGTAAGGTGAGTTGCTGTTGTAGCACACCCATAGGTGCTGGCTTTAAAAAGTATGCGGGTACAGCTCCTACCTAAATCTGGTGACAGTTCCTCTAATTCGAACCAGGTAGAGGAAGCACCTGATGCCGAATACCTCCCAGTGATTTCCTCCTCTCAGGTACAGACTCTCTTGCAGTCTCAGGAATTGGGTGGAGTAGAGGAGCTGAGCGATTGCACACAGTGTCTGTGGCTGCTTACCAAATACCTTACTTTTACCTAGGATATGTGAGTAGTATCCTTTTTTAATAAAGTTTAGTATCCTTTTAAAACCATCTGCACTACGAGTTTCCATTTTTTATTTGATGCATGGGCCATTCGGATGAATTGTCTGCTTCCAATTTCTGAGACTGCAAGAGAGTCTGTACCTGAGAGGAGGAAATCACTGGGAGGTATTGGGCATCAGGTGCTTCCTCTAACCTGGTTCGAATTAGAGGAACAGTGCATACAGACCCTGGTGGGTCTCTGCTAAAGGTGAGGTGCATTCCAGAAGATTTCTCTGTTGATGGTCACAGGAGACTGAGTCTATTCTATATCCATTGTTTTATCTTCTATTTACTTAATGGACTATTGAAGATCCAGGATCATGGACATTTTTTAACCATTTATTATTTTCACTGTAGTGCATGTTATACACATGCATTTTTCTAGTTGTTATTCTTTGCACATTGCATCACATTGATTCACAGTTAATATTTAGTGCACTTGATTTTTCATCATGGATATTTTGTAGCAATTACATTTACACTAAGGTGCATGTTATATACATGCGTTTCTTCATTCATCTTTTACACATTGTATCACATTACTTCAAGGTCAGTATCTACTATATCTGACACTTTTGCGGTTTCATTCATACAGCGCAGCTTTTACCATTAATTTCATAAGCTATACAGGAATAGAACAAATCCCAGCAATAATACATTATACAGCGGCGCAATGCAGAATACCACCAGCTTTAGAGGAATAGAACAAATCCCAGCAATAATACATTATACAGCGGCGCAATGCACGCAGAATACCACCAGCTATAAAAGGAATACAACAAATCCCAGCAATACAAATAATCATACAGTGTATAATGTATTGCTGGGATTTGTATCTCTCTATAGCTGATGGTACATATACAGCGCAATACACCATCAGCTATAGAGGAATACAACAGTTCCCACTATCCCAGCAATGTGTGTGGGGGGGTCGCAGGCACTCTTACTTTTAGATGTGGGATCGTGGGCCTGTCAGGTGCCATTCCCTCTCGATCGTTGGCGGGCAGCGGCGCGTCAGAAAGCTCAGAGCGGGAAGGAGAAGAGGTGTGTCATCGTGCGCGACGTGTGTGGCATGTGCGGCTCAGGTCGTGTGTGGAGCTGTGAGCAGGGTAAACTAATCGATAGCCAACTAATTGATAATGGAAAACGTTTTCCATTGTTGATTTTAATCGACTACATTGATTAGTTGCTGCAGCTCTACCCCCCTCCCCTCTCCAATCCTTCAGCACTGAGTGTAGGGATGGACGGGGGACTGGGCAGGCATAGCTGGCTCTGCCTCTAGATAAGCAGAGCCCACTGTCAATCAGCCAGCGGGCTGGATCTCAACAGTATTGTCCGGATCCATCCTGGCTGCAGCGCTCTCAGCATATAGCGGGAAATAGCCCACTATATACTGAGTTTTGGGTTACAGAAGGATGTTAGTATATGTCCTCCCATGACCCTAAAGAGAACTATGGGAAAAAAAAGGTATCCTCATAGTTCTCCTTTAACTGCTTGTTTAATTACAAGTTTGTTAGCCCCTTATGTTATAACAAAAACGTTAAAGTTAAAAAAAAGCAAGTGTAAAAATGAAAGTCACATATAAAAAAAATATTAATTTTTAAAAGCCCCTCCCACGTACACACACATACAAACGCAAACATGCATCAGGTGTTCCTACATGCAAAAACAATGATTAAACCACACATATTACATATCACTAGGGATGCACCGATACTAGTATCGATATCGGTGCCGATTCCGAGTATTTGGGCAAGTACTCGTACTCGCCCAAATGCTCCGATGCCTAGCACGAGTACTTCCGCTATCAGGAAGCCGGGCAGCGCGTCATTACACGCTGCCCGGTTTTCGCGATTGAGCCTGTCACCCCCGGGGCCTCTCCAGCAAGAATGCGGCCTTCGTCCGGTACCCAGCCGGAGCCGTCCAATCAGGAAGCCGGGTGCCGTCTAATGACGCGACGCCCTGCTTTCTGATTGGCCGGGAAGCTGGCTTCATGCTCCCTCGTCACCTCATGACAAGAGAGCATGGAGCCGGCCTCCCGGCCAATCAGAAAGCCAGGTGGCGAGTCATTACACGCCACCTGGCTTCCTGAATGGGACTTCCGTTACTCGGTAATTGGTATCGGCGAGTACCGAAAAAAAATTATCGGCACTCGTACTCGGTACCAAAATACCGGTGTCGGTGCATCCCTACATATCACCTCAAACATTGGAGTGCTAAATAATTATAGGGCCAATAATTACTTTGGTAAATATTAACTGTGGTAAAAGCCTATGGCTTTGTTTGGGTATGGTAGTTTTTTGCGATTTCACAAACGCACATCATTTTTAGGCTTGACATATTTCGTATATATTTACCTGACGTGACCCCATCTTTTATATTTTACCAAAAAATTGGGTAACAATAAATGTTTCATAACGTAGAGAAAACAGCTTTTTTATTTTTCAAAAATGTTGGTACTTTTTTCCTTATATAGTAAAAAATAAAAAAGCCCCAGTAGTGATTAAATACCCCCAAAAGAAAGCTCTATGTGTCCCCCCAAAAAACTGAAAAATGGGCTGGACAGGAAGGGGGTTTCACACCCCCATCTTTAAGTGTTAACCAAGGCACCTTATCTGTGTATCCGTAAATAGCCCTTCAGCCACTGGAACACCAACTCGGAGACAATTCCACCTTTAATTGCAGATACAACCACTCACCACTACAGTATATACTCGAGTATAAGCCGAGTTTTTCCGCCCATTTTTTTTGCTGAAAAGTCCTCCCCCTGGTCAGGTTTCTTCTTACTTACCTCGCCGAGCGTTGCGTCACTGCTGCTCCGGTGGAATTTTGTACATTTATCATTAGCTGCCTCATTTCCCACCCTCGGCTTATATTCGAGTCAATACTTTTTCCCAGTTTTTTGTGGTAAAATTAGGTACCTCGGCTTATATTCGGGACGGCTTATACTCGAGTATATGCGGTATTATACTGAACATTTAAACTGGTAAAACATAGGGGGAGTGGGGCCATACCTAAGATGTCCCTACCCGCTTGACATTTTACCCAAATGTCTGATTTAAAGCACCTTGAAAACCCGTCTGCTGCCAGAACAATACCCAACAATATCCTCAGAACAATCAGCAAACTTGCTAGATTCGCCTGACCACCGACTCTCTCTGACTGCCTTTGATCCACCCCTGAAGCCCCTCCTGCTCATCTGCACCCCACCAATCCTGTCCCAACAACTACTTCTTTTCTTTAACCCTTTATGTCTCTCGTTCCTTTAAAACCTGTCATTAGTCTCTACGCTCAATGCATTGCCCATTTTCACTCCTGGCCTAACATAACTTTTAACTTTTTGGTGCTGTCTCTGATTGTGCTCTGTATTTGATCGGGACAAAAAGACAATCATAGCAGAACCAAGTGTGGTGATGTGATGGAGCACAGGAAAATGTCTTACCACCCATCATCCTCAGTTCCTGATATGGTTTTTAATTTTGCAGCACGTTATGTTTTTTTTTTTAAGATGCTATCCAGAAAGGAGGAAATTTGATTTTGAGCAGCACAAACACACTCTATGAGCAAATCCCAGATGTGATTCTAATTGATTTTTGTTTGCCCAAAAGACAGAAACACACTTTGATGTACAGTATTTTGCCCATGAGCTTAGAGAAAATATCCCCAGCGCTCTTTTCTAGACATTACCTAAAAAAACTCCCCCACCCCCTTCTTCCAAGTGACAGAGATGATAAAATCTGGTAAATTTAGGTCAGCAATCTGTATAGGGAGGCGGTGGTGTGTGAGAGGTATTGTGTGCTTTTTGTTAGCACATTAATCTTTTGTAGCACTGATAGAACCTTTGCTCTTCTTTCTGTTACTCACTCAACAGTCTCCTCATACTGTCCATCCTCTACAAGCAACCAGGAATATTCAGCAACGATATGACATAAATACACAGCAATGTCAATAACATTGTAATTTTTTTTTTTAGCGCTGGAATAGCCTGATCTATATTCTGCTGTACGTTGTGTACACATGTATACATATTTATTACTTCTCTTGATCTGGATCTGAATTCACCGGCTTTGATGTGTTTATTAGCCACAGGAATACCCTGAGGAACAATCCGTTATATCTGCCTCTTCCTTTTTTTTTAATTGTAATCAATATACCTCAAACTGGATTTCCAGGAGTGGCAGGAACAACAGAGGCCTGTGATTAGCTCTGTCCAGCCGATACTGCATGATAATGCACGATAATGCATTAATTCGGTTGTGTTTAGTCTATCTATCTAACCACAAATGGTGGCATCTGACAATTTTTTTTCTCAAGCTGCACTCCCATAATGGCTTTAGATTTTAAAGGGGAATTTCCACTTATGCCATATTTTTTCTCCAGTGCAAAAAAAAAAAGTTCAAAAACTACAATAATACAATAATGAAATCTATATTATGTCTATGCATACAGCATAATAATGAACAATTTGTTATTGTTACTTGCAGCTCCTCTGTATTAGGCTGGGTACACACCTAGGCGACAGCGTTTGTGCACGTTTTTACATGCATTTTTGATTGTGAATTCACCTTTGAATTCACCTTCACCTCTGTGAATTTTTTTTAAGCATATTTATGCACATAAATTAAATCGTGTGCTTTTGTGAGCATATTGTAGCTCATTGATGTTAATGAGCAAATGCGCTTAAACACAGCAAACGCATGTTTTCAAGCGTTTCCTATTGAGCCTATGGGGCCAAAATGAGCTGTAACATGCCAAAAAAAAGCTCATGTACTTTTTCCAGCGACAGGTGTTTTGCTTATTGCGATAAAAGCGCTACAAAACGCTTAGTGTGAACCAGGCCTTATGCATCCACACTGTCCAGGAACAAAAGGAAATGTTCAGTGAATTCTAAAGATTTGTCGTCCAATAACACATTTTCCACTGCAAAGGTTTTATCAAAGAAAATTGTCATATTCTAAAAGGTTAGAGGCAGCAATAATTATTTCTAGTCCAACGACATTTTGATGCAGGGCTGGACTGGGACTAAAAATAGGCCCGGGCATTTTAGACTGAGCAGCCCAATCATGTGACCACCAGCAGGCCCCACCCCTCACAACAGGGGGCGGAGCCAAACACAGAAGCGCAATCGAGGGGCAGGGCCGGCCATTAGTAAGTATCGCAGGGCTACAGCTGACACACAAGCCTTGCTACAATATAGGAAGCTTGCTATAGAGAATATCTGTAAAAAATAAGTCAAGGCAACTGGACTTGCTGTATTTTTCTTGAAGACGTTTCACTAGTCATCCAACCAGCTTTCTCCATTCAGAAACGTCTGGCCAGTGAAACGTCTTCAAGAAAAATACAGCAAGTCCAGTTGCCTTGACTTATTTTTTACAGAGGCGCATTGTGGAATCTGGCCTTGGGGCAGCAGGGAGAGTAATTCCCTGACCATACACATACCTTATTCTTGCAGTCTTCTCTTCCTTAGCAGCGGGGGGAGGGGTAGCGATTTGCATATGAATGAGCTGCGATATTTACATATGAATGGGTCGCGGCTTATTGATATGCAAATTACCGCGGCCCATTCATATGTTAATATCTTGGCCGGTACCGGGACAGTGCAGGCTGCAGGAACAGCACCAGCAAGCTCCGGTAAGAGCACAGAGTAGAGGGAGCTGGGGGAGGAGGTGTTTCTCTGGCCTCCCCCACCAGCGCCCTCTAGTGTCTACTGTGTGGTAGTGGCGGCTCTGCTCGCTACCACACAGTAGACAGTAACACTGCTCTGCACAGAGCCGGCCATCGGCATAGGGGACCAGCCCGAACACAATCAGGTTGCCCTATGGCCAGTCTGGCCCTGTTTTGATGTAAACTCCATTGAGTCTCTCATTCACCATTTGCACACATTAATTCCTTTAGGGCTGCTAAGGCTGGCCATACACTTTTCAATTTCTTTAGTTTAACCCGCTGGCTGAACTAAAGAAATTGACGCGATTCCTCCATCAACACAAACAGCGTGTCGATCGAGGATTCGCCGCTGTTGGCATTGTATTCTGACAGGTGCCGCCCGATTAGAGCGGGCAACTCATTGGCTACCGTCTCTGATCGCACAAAGATTTTCCAGCCGGCTCCTTTGATCAGCTGATCGAGGAATGACGGCTGAAAGGGAGCCGACAGCCCCACACACTGCGCGAATTTCGGCCCGTAACTTAAAAAAACGGCCGGAATTCAGCCAGTGTATGAGCACCTTAAGCTGACTGGTTATTACTAGCATCACACATTTCAGCCAGTCCTATTAAAGGGAAATGATTGCCCAATTAGTACAATATATTAAAGCTGTTCTGTCGCCAGAACAGAAATGAAAAACAAAGTGCCCTATGCACAAAAAAAAAAGAGTTCATACGTACCTCCTTTCCAGTCCATGACGCTGATATATATTGTATATTTTTGGGGTGGTATTTCGGTATTCTTACATTTTTGGGGGTATTTTTTTTGTCTTTATTTTGTGCTGAAAGGCCTTTTTTTTTGGAGGGGGGTGATTGAAACACAGCAGTGTTGCTGATCATTCAGTGCTGCCTTTTGTTTACAGCATTGTTTGAAAAGAAAAAAATACAAAAAGTGTAAACATTGTGTGTAAAACACCTCACACTATCATCACCCCTATCCACAAAGTAAAAAAAACGTTTTTGACCATAGATTCCCTTTAACAGGTGGGCTAGTGTGGTATGTGGGGTCCGGTGGGTGGGCACACAGTTTACTTTTTGATTATTACTTTATTTGGAGTATACAAAGTGTAAACTACCTGTATATCTCCGGACAGCAGCAACACCGCACTGCACATCACACCCACGTAGTGGTGTGAAAGGGGCACCTGAAAACCGTTTTTTTGTCACCGTAGTGATGACTGGTGTTGTTCAGTTGCTAAAAAACTCCAGTCACTGCTTATGGTGCAAATGAGCCCTTAATTGAGTGTCAGTGTTTATTTTTAAGCTGGCTTTATATCGTTAGGCCTAAATTTAATTATTTGTTTTGCACTGTGTTCAACAGCATAGTCTGGCTGCTTTTAAACCCTCATACATTACAATGTAATGATGTTACAAGTAGTTCAAACAGCAGTGGGGAGGCATAACTGCATGGCCTGAAATGTGCTGTCAGCCCTCTTTTGCTATGCATGCAATATAGCACAAAAGAGGTGAGGGAGGATCACAAGAGTATTTTTATTACTTAAGGGCCTGTGTCAGAGTGTTCTGATGGGCAAATATGGCTTGCTTTTTTCATCAGTTTAAGATGCTTCTGAGATCATTCAGAATTCATTGCATGTGCATTGCCAACGCTGACTGGCGGATCGGACGGGGGAGGGGGCGGGTACAGCTGGCTCTGCCTCTAGCTAGACAGAGCCAGCTGTCACTCACGCAGCTGGGCAGATCCAGACATAATTGTCGGGATCCACTTCAGCTGCGGTGTCTCAGTATACCGCGAGCAGCAGCTCAGGGTATACTGTGGCGTCTCAGTATACCGCGATATACTGAGCTTAGGGTGACGGGAGGACGCTAGTTTGTGTCCTCCCGTTACCCTAAGGAGAACTATGGGGAAAGCCTTAACCCCATAGTTCTCCTTTAAATGAAATTTTGTGTCAGCAAAGGTTTAGAACCAGTGGCGGAACTACCGCCGATGCCAGGGCACCGGGGCCTGAGGCTGTGGGGGGGCCCAGTGGGGTCCGGTCCTGGGCACCCCCACAGCCTCAGTGGGGTCCGGTCCTGAAATATGGGGCAGTGCACAGTCCCGATGTTCGAACACCGGGGCCCCGCACTGCCGACGGGCTTTGAAGAAAGACTGCTGATAAGACCGTGAGAGAGGCGGCCCGGCTGGCGGAGGCTGTGGGTGGCTGGAGGAAGAAGCTTCCGCGGCCGGACGAAGATGCAGGAAGAAGAGGCATATCCTGGAAGCAGGCTGGGAGCTGCAGGTAAGAGGAGCAGCATGTGTGCAGGGAAAGGTACCTTGTACAGCCCATAATAGATCCTGCACAGGCCACTTGAGAGTCTCTGTGCAGGGTCTATGGTGGGCTGTTCAAGGTCTATGGTGGGCTCTGGAGGGGTCTCTGGTGGGGTTTTCAGGGACTCAGGAGTGCTGTGCAAGGTCTACGGTGGGATGTGCGGGGTCTTTGGCAGTCTCTGCCTGAGACCCTGCAGAGCCAACCAGAGATTCTTTACAGCCCACCTCAGACCCTTGCTTCCCTGAAACGCTAAGGCCTCATTCACACAGCTAAGTGTCGGCCCATACAGCATGCATGGTCGTAACGGGGCGTTCATGGGAAGGACAGGTGTTGCGTGTGATTGTACGCAGCAGCTTGTTCTTCTCTATGGAAGGATGCGGCCGTATGCACATGCGAACTGCACGTCCATGTGGGTGTCCGTGTACGAGTACGGACACCTTCATGGACGTGCAGGGTGGGTGAGCGTAGGGCAGAGTACAGAGCATTCTCCGATAGAGAAGAACAGGCTGCTGCGTACAATCACACACAGCACCTGTCCTTCCTGGGAACGGCCCGTTACGACACGCTGCATGGATCTGTAGGGGGCGGCTCTAAGCTGTGTGAATGAGGCCTAATAGCGCAACCTTTCAGAAGCTGCATTCAGCAACTTGACAGGTTACGCATGTCTTGAACAGGCAGGGGTTGGAAGAATTTAGATGGGGGGGCGAATTTCGTCTTGCCTAGGGCAGCACAAAACCTAAATACACCACTGGATCTGCCCTGAAACAGCTGATCGGTCCTGAAATGTCACTTCTATCCGACTGAGTGCGGTGGAATGTGAGATTGCAGTCGAAGAGAAGTGACATTTCAGGTCCGATCAGCTGTTTCATGGCAGATCGGTTCTACTGCACATTCGATTTGCAAAGCCGATCTGCCCTGGAAGAGCAGGGAAAGCGCTGGAATGCTTCACCTTTTGGCGGTCACACTTTCCACCGCCGAAAAACGGGGCGGATTATGTAAAAACATGTGACCACGTCAGCGGTCACACATTCTAATGTAGTCACAACCTTTGATCGAACACCGCCATCAGGGGGGTATGGCCGGTCCCATGTGAGGGGTCTGGGGGGCCTCTTACATGGGTATCAACTGTACCGGGGTGGCATCCCAACGACCAGACCAGCCCACCTGGGACCCTGCAGAGCCAACCATAGAGAGTCTCAGGTGGGCTATGCAGGATCTATGGTGTGCTCTGCAGGGTCTCAGGTAAGCCCAGCACGCTACTGCAACATTAGAGACCGCTGGGGGGCGAGGGCCAGTGTGATCCACTCCCGCGCCCCCTCCCCCCCGCGTCTTGGGAGGGGGGCCCAAGATAAAAATCTTGCACCAGGGCCCTTTGGTTTGGTTATTAGGTCCGCCAATGTTTAGAACGCAATATTCTTTCTTCATATTTCTGCATAATCTGCAGCATCACACAGCAAATATATACTTTGTCAGGGTATTGGGCACTTGGTTTGTAAATTGGCCACTCTGTTGTTAAAAATTATTGTAGGAGCTTCTTTATTCAAAAACAATGTAATGATTTTATTTGCTTATCTCCTTAATGTCCCTCTCCAGTCAGGGAACCACTAACAATTCTTTCCACCCTGGAACATATTAGAAAAAAATCTAGAACCTTAAAATGCTTACCTAAATCTCTGGTCACATAACATGCTGGGTCGCCCTTCTTCTTTGTTGCTCACTGCAGAGTAGGGAGGTCATTCTAGTGCTCACGTCGCTGTTTGTGTGACGTGGACAATGTACATTGGTTTCCAGCGGCTGGGTCCTCTCAGACTGCAGAAGACTACATAATAAAGTCATGACATAGAAACTAGCTGGCACCAGGCACAGGCTGCAGCATTGGATTGCCAGTCTCTACTTCGATACAAGTGAAGGAAACATAACCCAGGTGAATCAAAAACAGCTTCAGCAGACTCTCTGTAAAAATGGCTGATGGAAGTGATGGAAGCTTGGGGGTGGGGTATTTGCAAGTGGGCTGGGACACAATTTGCCCAGGGATGGGCATTAAAGAAGAACAGGATTTTAAAAAGCTAACCCTTGCAAGGGTTAAGTTTTTGTTTTTTTTGGTCTAGGGGCACAAATAAAGAAAATATACTCACCTGATTCTCAAACCCACCTGGCTGTTAGACTGTTCTCCGCAGTCTCTTCTTCCTGGGCTCCGGCGGTCTAAGGACCTGTGATATCATCATGTCTAATGCAGATACATTATATGTGATGACATACCGCAGCCAGAGCAGAGGGGGAGAATGCTGAGAGATGACTGCCGCAGGACCAAGGATCAGGTGAGTATATCTTCTTTATCTTTCTGGCCCCTAGAGAAAAACAAGCAGTTAACCCTTGCAGTACAGGGGTAGCCCCACTGCAAGGGTTAATTATTTTAATTGTTTCTAAAAGGCAACTCCACGCTGCAATCAGCACTAATGATGAAAAGGTCTTCTTTTTTCATCTGAAATTAGCGCTGTGTGATTTGCATACAGCCTGCAGTATATTTCACACTTATTACGTCTCCCAAATAATAGCGTTTGCACATCTCTATTGTCCTCCAGTGGCATGGCTTACAGATAATGGAGGAATTGAAGCTTTACATGAGAATTTAGCTCACCGCAGAATGTTGTTTTTCTGCATAAAGTGGGTTTTATGCTCAATTTAGGATTGAGAAGTGGTAGTGTTTTTTTTTGTCCCCATACACCTTTAATTCTGTTTTAATGGGCTGTGTTCCCTTCAGGGGTTCTTATACAATCCAATTGTGAGCGTTGTGTAGCAGTAGGTAGTTGCTCACAGCAGCGGATATTTCAGCAACATATAAACAACTGGAGACACTTCTAAGGCATGTAGTAAATTATCATAACCCTCCCTTGGGCTCCAGGGAATTCAAATAAAAATG
Organism: Nanorana parkeri; assembly: GCF_000935625.1. Taxonomy (NCBI): domain Eukaryota; kingdom Metazoa; phylum Chordata; class Amphibia; order Anura; family Dicroglossidae; genus Nanorana; species Nanorana parkeri. The sequence goes on from NW_017306723.1 coordinate 987,752, forward strand.
ACTTTATCATCTGAAGATTTAATTTCCTTATTTCTTTTTCTCTCTTTTTTTAATTTTTAGCAAAAGTCAACATAGGCATCTTTCCACCCGCTGCCTTCGTTGTTAACTTATTTATTGGCTGGGAAATGCATGTTTGTGGGGCAGATGCGGTTTCCAAGACAACACGCGTTTTATGCAGCAGATGCTGGACCGAACTTCCCGGCGTATTCCTCCTAGAGAGGCTCTGAGTCGAAGATAGTTAAAGGAAGAAGAAGAGGATTAAACCTAAAACACTGCATGCTTTTTTTTTATTGACAAAACCCGCATGCACCACCCGAGATTAACAGTTCTCATCTAGAACAACAAAATACGAGGGGGGTTATTTACCCGGAGGAACAGAGGCTGGTACAAGATGTACACTATGCTGGAGTAAACAGCTCTGCTTAATGTAACGGAAAATAATTAAAGGGGATTTACAAGCTGGAAAACCAAATGTCATAATTATCTGCATTAATGTTGCTTCTTAAAAGCCAACACCCACTACACTAGATATTTTGAAGATAAATCTCTATTTTGGCTTACAGAGATTCTTGCGGTGAGATTTTCCACAATAGTTTGTGTCTCCCCCTCTCTATGGGGAGGTTTCCCTGCAGTAGTTTGTGTCTCTGCTCCTCCACAATGGTGAGATTGTCCTGCAGTAGTTTGTGTCTCTGCCCCTCCTACAATGGTGAGATTTCCTTGCAGTAGTTTGTGTCTCCTACAATGGTGAGATTGTCCTGCATTAGTTTGTGTCTCTGCCCCTCCCACAGTGGTGAGGTTTCCCTGCAATAATTTGTGTCTCTGGCCTCGCAAAATGATGAGATTTTGCTGCAGTAGTTTGTGTCTCTGCCCCACCCACATTGGTGAGGTTTCCCTGCAATAATTTGTGTATCTGACCCTCCTACAATGGTGAGATTTCCCTGCAGTAGTTGTGTCTCCGCCCCTCCCACAATTATGAGATTTCCCTGCAGTAGTTTGTGTCTCTGCCCCTCCCATAATAGTGAGATTTCCCTGCGGTAGTTTTTGTCTCTTCCCCTCCCACAATGGTGAGATTTCCCTGCAGTAATTTCTGTCTCTGTCCCACCCACTATGGTGAGATTTCCCTGCAGTAGTTTGTGTCTCTGCCGCTCCCACAATGGTGAGATTTCCATAATTAAGGTGTGACCCTCTCTTAACTGGGCTTCGCATTTATTTTTTAAAACTATGTAATGAAGAGTCCATTATAGGAAATATACACCATGGTTTGACTCTTTAATTGCCATGTTAGTTTGGCAAAACTGGGAATTCTGGTGACAGTTTCATCCATGTCCAGAGATATAAAAAAAGCTAGTCTGTGATTTAGTGTGCCAGAAACCATGAAAAACTACAGTTTGCATGGTATAGTTGGCCTTCAACAACAGATTTTCAATTTAAAATAATAAGGCGAGGCTACAGGCTCAGCAGAATCGTACATACAGTATATGGAAAACTGACCATAGCCCCATCATGTATTTTTATGAAGCATTATATTGCATTGTCATGCTTAGGAACGGTGCCTTGCTGGGATACTTCTACTCATGATGTTCTTAATATATTTATCCACTAATGAAGGTTTATGGATTTCATGTACATGAAAGCTTGTAGAGCTTTCATGGCTCCTTGAGTTAAATAGTGGAATAATTATTAACCCCTTAAGCTTGTTTTATAGATATTAGCATTTCCTTCTCTGTTAGGCCAATTACCTTATGTGCCAGATTTTGCATATGCTTTATCTCTCCATGTACATCTATGTCTATCTCCAGGCCCTGAGAACTCAAAAAGTGCTACCTCGGACACATTAAATTGCTTCAAATGGTACATATGTGACACATTTTTCTGTTGGTTGTGAAGAACCTAATGCAATAGAATAATGCAATAGAAAATGAAGCTTTACATACAAAGCACCACAATGTAGGGCTTAGGGATCGACCGATATAGATTTTCCGGTACCAATATTGATTATTGGCCACCTTTCAGGCCGATAACAGATATCAGGTACCGATATTCTGTCTACATCCAACTGCACCACAGCTAAATGTAAACTGCATCTGATATCGGCCGATTCCCCGTTTATGTTTTTTGTATTCTGCGGCCACTGTCAGAATACAAAGAAAAACAACAGCCGATAGTATGGGAAGCATTAGCTCCCCTGCTATCTGCTGATTCCCCTGCTATCTGTTTTTTTTTTTATTTTGACAGCTGCCGCCGTCAGAGTAAAGGAAAAATAAAAACAACTGATAGCATGTGAACGAATACGCAGGCTGCTATTGGCTATTTCAAATCGCAATAGCCAATAGCAGACGGGTTATTGCACCCATCCACTTCTGCTGTCCATCAGCAGAGGTGGACCTAAAGAACTTCACGTCCACCTCTGCTGATTGACAGCAGCAGTGGGCGGGTGCAATAGCCAGCCTGCCATTAGCACAGTCCTTATCACTGCTGAGATAAGCTCTATCCAAAATTATTATTAGTATTATTCTACAGGACTTACATAGTGCCAACAGTTTCCTCAGAGCTTTACAATATAAGGAAGACATTACAATCACAATACAATTCAAGACAAGATGGTAAGGAGGGCCCTGCCCCTGTGGGGTTACAATCTTAACTACCTTACGTCCATGGCCGTTTGTGAACGGCCAGATGGACGTCTGCTCAGAGCGGGAGGGCGTCTTAAGACGTCCTGCCCCTCCCCCCTCTCGTGTCCGCGCTGAGCGCCGCACACGAGAGGGAAAACCGTCAGCATGTAAACAGCCAGCGAAAAAAAATGCAGCCTTGACAGTGACATTAGAAATGGTTCTGCTTTTATTCAAACCTCTGCAAGGCAATTCTGTTATCACCACCATTTTAGGTCCCCAATGTGCCATCCTAACAAGTATAGAATGATACCAGCTCTATCCACCCAAAATTAATCTATATATTTTGGGTTGAGTGGGTGCCATCAAGTCATGTCTGCCAGGCGTTTAGCTTTTTAGCTACTTATGTCACTGAATTGTTGTCTGCTAAGTAGATTCCATGAGTTCAGACACTGGGCAGTACTCCTGTGACCTGCCCCTTTTAGTGAAATGTATGGAGAACTCACTTGTGGCAACGGTAGCTCAGTTGCCTATTAAAGCCCTGCTGGATTAGTAAGCAGATCCAATTCTCAAACATTTAATGCAGACCCATCAGAGCCGTAATCTCTGATCATTTCCACTCAAGAAGGTTGTTTTTTTGCAAGCAGATGTGTGGGGTGACAACGATCTGCACCCTATTTGAACTTAGCTTTGACTTTATGTTTTGAGGCCAGGCTGTGGTGTCGTGCATCACTGAGCCACACCAAACCTGTGAACAGTAGATGAAACTATCAGCTTTTCTGCTGAGAAGAAAGGCATAATTTAGCTGCGGCTAAGTATGGCAAGTGTCACGGGTGACTAACAGAGGTGTGAGAAGGTGCACGGTTGAGTTCACACTTTTTCTGAGCTGTAAATTGATTAGATCTTTTCCTTTAACATATCCAAGAAAAGTCACTTTTTTCATGTTCCAACTTTCCATCTGCCACTATTTCATTTAAAGTAAGGCATGTGCAGGGGGAGCCGCTCATTTGTTTCCAACTGAGTCGCATCTCTGCATTAAAAAACAACTCAGGACTTTGCTTTGTGCAACTGTGGCACTCACAGCAAAGCACTGAACAGACAAAATCAATCTATAGCCTGATACTTATATGCAGCTGTATTGAAAATATTAAAGAATCTAAGAGATATAAAGATAGTTGCGTGGATTCCAGAGTTCTGAACCTTGCTGCTTCTCTGCAGTTTGCAGAAAATTATTCAACATGGTGGCCGCCAGATAAGATTTTTGTAATTCTGCATAATGGTAATCTGGACACTGCTGGGCTTGGCACAAACATGTTAGTTTGTCTTGTTAGTGAACCGATGCCTGTCCAAGTCCCACAAGAAGAGCAGGGGGTCATAGAATATCACTGGCAACAATACAATGTCTAGTTTGGCCACATCGGGGTATTACATACATTAATGAAAGTGTATATCCAACCCAAACTGTTTTTATTTCATTTTGAATAGCGTGGGAAAGAATTAGAACCTCTGCCATGCTTTCCCTGTCATCAGGTGCTCCAAACACAGTGATGCAAGAAGGAAAATCTGCAATAGGGACACAGAAAGCAATGAAAAATGGAGCACATTCTAGCCTTCCACTACTCTACTAAAAATTAGTTTTGAGTCCTGTCTATGATGATTTTAGAGATTTACCATCAGCTTCTGTCTTGTGAAACTGCGCTGAAGTGGTGTAAATCTCTCTAACTGGGCCATGGATAGCAGTAAAAATCCAGCAGGGGTTATCCTACTTTGTCTAAAACATAAAACCAGGTTTTGGCTGGACATTGACTTTCAGGATTAAATCAGTCCAGTTCTGGAATCTTCTCTTCTGAAAATTATGTTTTTCACTGTAATTTACATGTACTAAAATCACCCAGTGAGGTTTGCATTTGAATTGATAAAATAGTATTTTCCAAATCCTGCAATTATAAGAATGTCATACATTGTTCCTTTGTCATATATCTAATGGAGACATTTTCCAAATGTTTACTAAGCCAGTTTACATGTATTGCAGTCACTTTAAAATATTTCTTGCCTTTTGTTTGCTTCCTTGTTTTATTTGGTTATATATTTATTTCTGCATGTATTATTTTTTAAATAGAACTGAACTCAAAAAGTGAACATTTGCTAGGTTACAGGGAACATCTAGAAGGGTTAACTGTGCCTATGCATTACGCTGAAAGATTTACCTTATATCAGGAATTCCTCCTGAATAATAGCAGTGTATTTCCTGGTATGTTAGGGTGCCTAGGCCTTATAGCTGTATATCTGCAGTGTGATATCTAAGGTACTGCTGCCTCTGATTGCTAGTCTCAGGAGATTTGGAGTTAGATTTGGTGATGTCACCATTGTGCTGCTCACTGTTCTCCTTGCTGGAGGCTCTGACATGAGGAAGCAAAACCCTACCTATACCAAGATGGCTGCCTCCACACAGAGACAAAGTACAGAACAAGGCATGGTAATTCAGTAATAGGGAACATCAGCTTCAGGGAGCCCACAGGTGATGCTAGCAACTTGCTTTTTTTGGGGTACAGCTTCCAAAATGTAGTTGCCTAATTAAATAAATAATAATAATACATTAACATTTTAAAGCCCTGTCCCAGGCTAATCTTTGTATACCTTTTGTTTAGTTGTGTATAAAGCAGAGAACGGTAGCATCCTCTGTCTGTCCCCTTTGTCAGGTGTGAGAAAGTGTCACCAGGGAGTGACATTTTTCCAGCAGAGACACAGACAGAGATTTAAAAAAAAAAGACAGATGTTCGAATCCTTCCCTACTCCAAAATGTAGCAAAATATGTTTTTTTCCCCTGGATTTGGAATGTAACTTTCTTCTGCTGATTACTGCTGTCTGTCATCATTTTAGGGTAAATAATGCAGATGAGTTTGCAGTATTCCTGAATAGTGTTGCTGAGCAGGAAGTCAGCTGTGTGCTGGTAAAATCTCTCCCATTTGACATCTTTCTGCAAAATGTTTAATTGCTGACAAGTTTCTGAAACTTTGACCTTACTAATAAAACTGATAAACTATTAATCCATACACTAATTACTTCCTGCCTCGACTGTCGTAATTATTTACAATTACCAACAGGCTTACTGCACACTAGATTGGCACCGCTTCAGTCAGTCATGAATGCATCTGCCTTATCATCCTTGCCAACCGCCTTCTTAACACCTCCACACTCAATCAGTCTCTGCACTGGCTCCTTACTACTTCAAAGATTGAATTAAAACTTCTAGTTCTCATTTAGGAGTACCTCAGTCTTTTTGTCATCCCTTGACTCAATTTGTACTTCAAAGTGTGTTCTAAGGTCTGCAATTGATCTGGTCCCATTCTCCTCTCACCTCCTACACTCCCATCTCAGACTTCTCCAGTGCTTCAACTTTTCTCTGAGATGCTTTCCTTAATTCTGCACTGTCCAGAAATACTGCCTGAAATATTCTCCCGGAAAACATTTGCTGTGAAATCAGCTCCTTTATATAGTATTTCACTGTTCACTCTACTCCATCCATTCCTTCATTACCCACAATATTCTCCTCTGACTACGGTATTTTATTAGCGATCATACTTCATGCGCTTTCATTCTATTCTAAAAACCCAATGCTGCCACCTCACTTCTTCATTATTATTTTGTGATACTGACATTTCTGTTTATCCTAAAATATTTTAATCTCTACATCCAGATATATTAATAGATTAATAAATAAAGCATAAAAGCATCTATCACTACATAACAGGTCCAACACACACTGACCATATGGCTGCTCTAAGCCCACCCTTTTATAGAAAGGAGGCTGTCTATTCATTACTTCCTTGGCTCTTGTAACTCAGCTGACCAGAGAAAAGACTATGCACTGCAAAAATAGGTTGATACTTATTTTTGGTAGAAGCTGCAAGTGCACTTTTTGCCTGAAAGTTTGCGAATCCCAGGGATTCACTGCAAACCTTTGGTAGCTGCAAACCCAGACCTCATTCATACTCATTAGAGTCTAATGAGTATGAGTAATGATTAGACTATAAGCTGTAATGAGCAAGACCCACATACCTTCTGTTCCCTATTAAATGTAGGATGTAATATACAAGACCCTCATACCACCTGTCCTCTAATAGACAGTAAGCTTTAATGAGCAAAACCCCCATACCACCTGTTCCCTATCAGACTATAAACTGTAATAAGCAGAGAGTATCATACTTCCTGTTCTTTGTTAGATTTTAAGATGTAATAAGTAGGACCCTCATACCTTAAAAGAGAACTATGGGGTAATTGTTTTCCCCATAGTTCTCTTTAGGGTCACAGCAGGACATATATTAACATCCTCCAGTGACCCACAGCTCAGTACATAGCGGCCTATTGCCCGCAATATACTGAGGGCGCTGCAGCAGGAACGGATCCCGACAATGCTGTCGAGAACCACCCAGCTGCGTGAGTGACAGCTGGCTCTGCCTATCTAGAGGCAGAGCCAGCTGTGCCCGCCCCCTCCCTTATTCGTTCCTCCACTCAGCGCTGGAGGATTGGAAAGGGGAGAGGGGAATGCTTGCAGGGAGCCGTGACTGTCACCGCTCTTTGCAGGGAGATGATCGGGAAGTGAGCGGATTGGCTGCATGTTTCTGCTCACTTCCCAATCTAAAAAGCCGACCTGTGACAGCTTCTTTGTCACAGGTTGGCCCTAACTATAAGGATGAGTGGAAAGCACTCATCTCATAGTTCTCCTTTAAGCTTTAATGAGCAGGATGGTTTGTATTGTTTATAATACATGTGCACATACATACAGAATGTATATCTGCCTCTAATGTGCACAGATTATGATGTATGCTGCAGTACTGAAAAACCATATATTATTACTACTAATAGTAAGAGTTGCCCATTTTATTTATACTGTCATTTCTAACACTTCTATCCTAACATATCTATGCGGCTTCCATCTATGTATCTGCTCACTTTAATAGATGACATTAAATTACATTTACACCTTTATCATCAATAATGCTATAGGGAATACATTTGCCAATAATTAAAATCGAATTAATTACTAAATCATTTCCATTTACTCTACTGAAAAAAAAAAAAAAAAAAGATCAATGGGCCGATAATTACAACATTTAGATTCCCTCCTGAATATATTCGCTCACCTAAAATTTTATAAGTATAACCCTTTCCCTTCTTGTAAGGTTTTAATAAAAAGGTCAAATATAGATTTTGTGGCCTGCTCCGTGTTAGACTGCCCCTTCCCACCATCTGAGTTTGTGGCCACTTGTCTGGATAAGGTGAGTAATTGTTTATATTAATTGCTGATATGTTTTTGTTTCCCTTTGAACTGTATTGGGACCGAAATGGCCCCTTTAATGGTTCAGGTTCCAGATTGGATATCCAACAAAAACATTTGCTCACTCTAAATCAGCCTAATCCATGTCAAACCCACTAGTAATGAGACATCGATGCTTCTTTGTGTTCTGTAACAAAATTCTCTTGTACCTACCATGACTTTTTAAAGATGAACTCCAGCCTTACCTTCAGTCTTGCACAGTTGTATAGGCTCCTGTACTGAAATCGCTTACTTTGATTTCACTGCACACTGTGAGCTTCTCCCAGAGAGTCAAACATAGCCCACCCCATGTCCTTGCTGATGGACATCCAGCATTATCTAGGACTTTCCACCTCAGACTTACTGTCCTTGGTCCACCCCTTTCATTCATTTTAATGGATTTCAGTTTGTTCAATCATGGAGGCTGAGCATCACATGTGAGTGTTACCTAGGGCAGTCTGCATGCAAATGCATCCTACATAGGAATACCCACTCATCTGGACTGATATCTACCTATCAAAGCATTTTGATATTTGAAGAACTCTTTTCAAGAACCAGGCTGCTGCTTTCCCCAGGGTTTTGAGAGGGCTCTTGATAGGAGTACGAAGGCAAGGGGTTGTGAAACTATGTACACCACTCTGACAGCTCCTTCCAGCAACCATGATCTGCCTGCATTGCATAGAGAAGCAAAAAGACCCAGTGATGATGTCATCGGATCTAAAATAAGGTATGTTATTAAAATGGAAAGGTTTTATTTATTAATTTAATTAGCATGTTGATGAGAGGGTAAGGGAGGAACCATGGAAGGTAAAATATAAGCTGCTTACACTTGAGCTTTAAAAAGTAAAAGGCCCACTTTATTGCCACCCCCTTGAAGCACTGTGTTAGTTGCAACTTGAATTATATACAGGACTACGATCCTTATCCTTGCTCCCATGTGACAGCGCTGGGTATCTGAGTGTCCTTTCACCTGTCCCTTGAGTGGGAGAAAGGAAGTAAGCAACATGTTCCCCATACCCAGAAGTGTGGAATTTTTCTCTTTTTGTCTTGTTGCTATATGGAGCAGTGAGCAAGCAAAGTGAAAATGAATATGTTCTGCTTCAGGGGTTAGCATTTAAGTGAACCTATTGCTTTGCCCTGCATGGGAACAGTACAGGTTCTCTTTAAATACCAGCCAAGGCCCTTTATATTTGTTCCTTGAAAACAGCAGCGATATGCCAGGGTGCTCTAGTATTTTCCTAGTGCCCATTCCCCCTCTTCCTAACTGTAAAACAGAACAATGTACAACTTGACAACAAGCTATATAACAGAATGTTTTCCCTCTAAAGAGGAAATGTCTTTTTCCAGAGACAAGCAGGATTTTATTTTATTGTCAGCCACGTAAAGCCTCCTTCTGAAAATGTGGACACCTTACTGTTATGCTTACCTTCTATATTCAGTACTATGTACAGTCACTAATCTGGAAAAAGTATGAAGGTCAAGAAAGACAGAGTCAGAAACCTTATCTGCATTCTTGTTCTGGATCAGCAACTCAAAGTATGGAAGCCAAAAGGTCAGCATGATAACCAGCCAACTAGCATTTATAAAGGGAGAGGCCGTCAAAAGCAGTCTCCATACTTCTCCCATGACAGGTTTCCTTTACCTCCACCATGATAGATTTCATAGGTTGGCCTTAAACTACAAAGTCAGTCACACACTTCAATAAACTGTCAGCCCCTCTTGGATAAGTTTATTATACCGTCAATAGCAGGGCTGTGTAACGCAATTATTATTTGTGCTGCCCTAAAAAACAAGAATAAAAAAAGTAATTAATGTTGCATTTCTATTAAATAAACACAGCACACACATACAATATGCATGAAGTTTTTGACGGCATTCTAAATCTTATTTCCTCTGTCCCTACAGTGATTATTGATATATAGCAATCTGCTCTCATTTTACAACACATTAGTTTTAAATGAGGCTATTATAATTAATGAATTGATTACCCAGCAGTGGACGGCGGGTGCTGGAATGATAAATCATGGGTGACACTTGAATATTTCCCATCCGACCTGCATCTGGGTTTCCAGCATCATTTTCCACTTCTGTTTGTATCCCAGTAACAGTCTTGTCTCAACTCTTACAGCTGAAGTTGCAGTTACTTTTCATCCTAAAAGAAATAAAATGATTGGGAGCCGAGCAGTTTAGGGTTAGTTCACTTATAGAACACCTTTTCTCCTTGAATAGGCCCAGCCAAACAAAGTAAATAGGCAATCATAACATTTCACCATTTCCATTTCTATGAGAGCTGTCATAGAGTTTGGCAGGGGTAGCCAAACTCCGGCCCTCCAGCTGTGGTGAAACTACAAATCCCATGGTGCATCTCTCTCCTGTGATAATCTTGCAATGCCTCATGGGATTTGTAGTTCCATCACAGCTGGAGGGCCGGAGTTTGGCTACTCCTGATCTAGGGGCTTACTAGTTGTGATTTTTGATGCTTCTTTTTAAGTCATGTGCAGCCTCATGCATGAGGTTCTGGGCTATATGTGTGCCCAGGCCCGGATTTCCCACAAGGCCACCGAGGCCTGGCCTCGGGGCGGCAGAGCGCCGAAAACTTAAAGGCAAGGATATGCTAAGATGGGATCACCTAAAGTGATGCAGGTGATGCTTTCCTACTGCATCTGATTGCCATTTGTTTTGACTCTGTGGTTTTCTTTATGCCAACAGGCTCCCTCATATTTTGTGTATCCATGGCATCAGGAGCTGTGCTGCATGCAGTATAGACACATTAGCTGTGAATTATTATTTTAATATCACAGCTCTTCAGTAATGATGAGCGGGGGCTTGGTACAAACCATGTTCCCCAAGCCCACACAAAACTGTGACTGACACACCCTCCAAGTCGATCAGTTGCTACATGGGCATTCCCCACCCTTCAAATACACATCATAAAGGGACGCAACTGATTGGTCCAGGAGGGGGGTTCATCAGTTACAGTAAACTGTACAGGCTTGGGTGAATTCAGGTGAACTGGGTTCACATCAAGCCCCTGCACATCATGACAATCTTTTCTAATGGTCGGGTGGAAGGGTGAAGTGGAGGTAGGCTCTTCAAGCTTTTGTATAATTTATAGCAGCCAAATTTAGTGAGATTTTTAAGGTGCTTCTGGTAAGGGCTGCAGAAGCACCTTAAAAATCAGAGGACTGTGCATTAGGGATGGGCTCGATGTTCGAGACGAGTATGAGTTCGACTCCAACATCGGCAGTTTGTGTGTTTGCTGAACACACGAACTGTCAAGGCATTCGACGGGTTGGTCGCCCACCGAGCTCCCCACAAGGCACTGTGTTTTTTTTAATTAATATTTCTATATATTTTTCCTTGTTTTATTTTTTATTTTGTCGAATCTTCATCATCGTGGACAACGCTGGACGTCGTGATTGACCCTGGATTACGTTGGTGGATCAATTTGTTTTATTTTTTTAAATAAAAGACTTGTCTTTTGTTTTTGTTTTTCAATTAAAGGATTTTTTCAATAGTCTGGTCTTGGTACAAGTACCCCTTACTCATTCACAAGGGTGGAGGGCGGGCGCACCTGGGTGCCCCTTTATTAAAGGGCACACCTGTACAATGGGTGCCCCTTTATTAAAGGGCACATCTGTGCAATGGGTGCCCCTTTATTAAAGGGTACATCTGTACAATGTATAGAACCTGATGCAGCAAGAATTATTTTGTATTGTTTCCCTTTAAGTGCTGTTAAAATAGCTGCTCCTTTAAAAACTGTATTTTTAAAAAGTTTTTTCTTCATTGATACATGTCCCCAAGGGCTGTACCCGAATCCCCATACCCTTTTTATGGCCAATAACTTGCATATAAGCCTTCAAAATGGGGACAATTGATTTTCAAAGTTCTAGCCCCATAGACTTGCATTGAACTTTTTTCATGTTCTAAAGTTCGATTTCGAACCAAACACGGGGGTTTTCGGCCCATCACTAATGTGCATTAAAAAACATCACACATTTTTCAGACCCAGGTAAAGAGAAGCGGATTTGCTTGACTTCTCTGTCATTGTTTCACCTCTCTCATCTAGTCTAAGCAATATGTTGTTGATTTTTTGCAAAAAGCCTTCCAAATTTAGATGTAGCTTCCAGGTTGTTAAATCAAAATGTATAAATAACTTGCACTATAAATATGAATATGACCAGTCCTCTTTAATAGGAAACATTTTACTTGCACTAGCCAGCAAGAGGAACACACAAGGCACAATGGCTGTTTTCTCATTGTAGTACTTAAGTACTAAGGGGATGTATAATTCAACCCTAGTATATGCCACTGTACATTAATCTTATATGAAATACACTTTATTTTTATTTACTGATCAGTGCACATACAGAATCATGTCCCTAAGTTTCCTGTCTGATGTTTTAAAACCTACAGATCTGTTGCATTTCCCTCTAAGAACTCAGAAGAGGCTGTCTAAAAACTTTTTGCTCTTTTATTTCCTGATTAAATCATTGTATATGATATAATTTCACCTCTTACACCTTCCTCATAAATAAAAGAGACCTTTAATCATAAATCTTGGATTGCTGTTCTGCTTTCCGTCTTTATTTAATATAACTGAAATCTGACATTCCATCCAGCAGAGCTGAAAATTGCTGTGTAAAACGCCACTGATTAAATTGTTTTTTTCACTGAGGAATGGTTACTGTAAATGAGGATTATGCCACAGGGCATGTAGGGATGTAAAAACTCCTCTGTTACCCATAGCAACTAATTCAATTCCAAACATACATTTTGCAGGGAGTATAGCTATTCAAAGTTTGTTTGTTTTTTATTTGTAGATATACGTTTTTGGGTGATCACCATAATGTAAACAAATTATGTAAGCACACAATTTTCACAGCCTATTATTATTGGCTATTATTATTTTTTTTTCATTTCATGATTATTATTGAAAATAATCTGTAATATAGAGCAGGGAGGTGTTGTCAGGGGTGCCCTGAGAGCTAAAGAATTATTTAAAAGGGTGCTCTATACAATGTAAATGAAAGCAATTAGTATTCTTTATCACTAGAGCTATTCAATTTGGGATGGAGATTAGAGAGACAATGGGCTTTTAAAAAAGTGTTTCTCCTTTCATATGTAGTTATGGTCTGGTAGCTAATAAAAAAATAAACCTGTCACACTACATATTGCTGCCAATGCCAGGAAGACACTGCCAATTTAATAGCAACCCAAAACTTCATACTTTAATCCCCCCGTTTCCCTCATGGCCATATCTCCCTGATTTCTAAGATGGGAAAGAGGGATCCCTTCCAGCACAATGTATTTAGGCAATGGACACACCTCAGCCACGCCCCGAGATATGAGGACCATTAAGATTATTTTTATGACAAAAATTAATCGTTAAACCCAGAATTGGGGGTCCTCCTTTATTTGTCCTTTATATTGGCTTAATAGCAAACAAGATAATGAAGGGATAAGATGAAGGTTTTAGTGTAAAATAATGCTTTTGGTCGTTAAATACTGTAGATCATTTTTTTATAGATATCTGTACATCAGACCAAAAAGAGGGACAACTGAGGAAGAAAGAGGGGCAGAGGGATTTGGTTCAAAACGAAGGACAGTCCCTCCCAATGAGGGACAGTTGGGAAGTATGCTAATGGATACAGATGTAAACATATGGTGTTACCTTCATACAATAATATGTTTATCTTATTCCAACAGGTAACAATGATGACAAGATCTGGCCTTCCAGATGTAGCACCTGCAAGAGTAGGGCCCAGGTGTCTTTTCTGTTCTTCTAGAGACTCTATTAGAATGGTTATATTCCAATCAAGTGATGGAAATAAACAGCATAGCCTAGCACTGGCATAGAGTAGCTACAGAGGTGACGTACTACCAGGAGGGACCTGGATAAAAATTCCTACACATATTCTTGAACACAATGCTTATTCCTATTGTTATATTTATTTGTGAAACCTATACTGCTCTTGTTATAGCTGGGAGTGTACTTGCTGTGTACAGTGCTGCAGAAGACATAGCAGAAACTGAATTAGTTGTTAAAGCCTAGAGCCAAACAACGTTTATTTATTTATGTAATAAAGTGGGGGAAGAGTTACAATTTTTTAGGTTTTAATTTCTGTCTGTAACTCTGTTTGGAAGATTTTGCCTCACTTCCGCTTCCTGAGACAGCAGGACAAGAAATGGGAGAAGCCGTTGTCCTCAGGACAAAAGGGCATAGACATGGTCACTGTTTTTTATTTTTATTTTTTGGCTATGTCCCCATTGGGGAAAATTTCCATCACTTTCTGTTCTGGCAGGAAGTCAGAAGGAATCTCCCCAATAGGCACATGGACAACAATTAAAGTCTGAAAGAGGCTTTAACCCTTCCCCATTCTATCCAAAACAACACAAAATGGCCGGAGCTGTGCTTTAGAAAAAAGCTCAAGGCAGCAAATGGAAACAGTCACTGAGCTACTAATGTTATGTAGCCAACGCAACTTTGCTAAAGTCAGAAAATATGCTATTGTTGTGTCTATCCGAGTTCTTTGTATTGCCGGCAAACAGCATCCACAAAGCTCCATATATGTTCAGTTGGAGTGTGCTTCCTAAGGTCTATGTGGTGGAACTCCCTGTCCCTCTCTCTGCTTGCTGGAACACATTCAGAATCCAACTTCCGAGGATGGTTTAATGGTATTAGTGGTTGCAAGAAAATGCCTTGATACTGGCGGTTTGATACTCGAGGCTTTGTGTAGCCTGTAGTAGGTGTGTGTGAAGATTTCTTTCCTACATCACAAACCAGGGTCCCCAGATCGCCAGGTTACAAAAAAAAAAGGGAATGGGGAAGACAGGTGCACTACAGCAATACCTGGATGAAAGACAAAGCCCAGAGGCTGTGCTCCATATACATCTCAAGGGTTTCTTTTCAATTTAACCTTTAAAATGGCTCCTACAACAACAGGTCCACTTGAAGCTATTATAGACCTGTTTAATGAGCTGTTTTGATTTCTGCCAGTCTCCCCTGGTGGCTTCCTATTGAAAATGTTATCCCGCAGTCACTTTAAAGCTTTTTTAGTGCTGTTAAAGTGCATTTAAATCTACAATGGTTTATTGTAACTCAGTGACGGCCTATGGTCAGAATAAAATCTTAATTTCCCCGGCTCGGCTACATAAGTGTCTTTTTTTGTAGTTTAGAAGTGGAGCATTCCCATTGATGCAGGCTGCCAAGAGCTTATTAAATGCGTCTGGCAAGGGTCTCGCTGAAAAGCTTTTATCTATAAAATAATAATGCTTTGAGTATGTTAGAGAAATGTGTTCAGCTATTCACCCAAGAAGCAAAAAATGGGGAAAAGAAAAAAGTATTTTAGTGTTATGTAAGAAATATCACACAGACACCTTCAATAGCTATGCTGTGCTGCAGAAACCTCATGCAGAGAAAAGAATGTGCAATACTTTATTTCCTAATGGGATAAACAGGTTTATTTAAAGTGGAACTCCACTGAAGTTTAATTCTTATGTATAATTGTCACTTGAGTGTTAGTAAACTCAATATTTAGTACATTAACATGTTAATGTGATTTTAAAGTCATTTTTATTCGTCCTATTCTTGCACTATTCATTAGGGTAACACCTAGTGATCCTGCTATGAATGCCCTTGGTCAAGCACTTCCTGTTTTATGGTGAACAAAAAAAATCACACAGAGAAAGAGCGCTACTACTGTAGAGAAATTAACTCACATTTCTGCTGTCAGCATATAGCATGGAGTTCCTCTGATGTTCGTATGGTGTATGGAGTGTCACTGCAGAACATCTGCTGTGACCGATGGTCGTTGTCAACACGGACTCAGCTGGCCAGGCTGAGCCGCGGCGGCTGGGACAGGAGGCGATGTCTATGCCGGACTGCTCGGGGACCTCAGAGGTCTGTAGGAGCGGTGTGTCCGCCGGGTTGAGGACAGGCTGTTATGCAGAGGGAACTCAACGAAGGGAAGTTTCTAACTGTCGGCGGCAATGCTTTTCGAGGCACTGCCTCTTTCTCAAGCCTAAGCTGTTAGTGCGAAGGGGATGGCGGGAATCATTGTGGCATTTAAACCTGACAGCTGGGAGGAGTCATCCGCTGTCAGGTGGACATGATTGGTGGAGGAATCAGTCAAGGGTGGAACCAGTGTATACATACATACTCCCCCGGGAAGGCTATATCCGAGGGGCTGAGCGTGAACGCAAAGGAGCCGACCCATAAAGAAAACGGGGGGGGGGGGGGAAGGCCGCACAGACGGCACAAATTACGGGAAACATAAAATGCCATAATGAGGTACCATGTTCGTCCTAAAACTGAATGCTACACACTTGTACATATGTTTAATAAAAAACCTCTGAAGCATGGAACATCTAGGTATCTCTCCAATCTATATGCAATATGGAAGAATTAGTGTCTTTGGGTTATATGCCATAAAGGAGGGGATAGTGGAAACTTCCCGTGGGGTACTGAAAAGCAGAGTTAAAAGGTGGAATGAAGGGGAATTCGTATCTGAGGCTGAGGATCTATTAAAAGTAGTTCAATAAAGATTATAAACAAAAAGTAATTATGTACTCAAAAAATTATATTATATCTAAAATCAACAATAATGGGAGAAAAATCAAAAATGAGAAAAGGGGGGAAGGGTGGAGGTTAAAAATCTGTTTACTAGCAATACAGTAAAAACAATTGTAATAGCTATATTGTTGTTTGGAAATGGAAAGAGCTATAGCTACTAAGAATACAGTAAAACCCAGAATATCTGGTGAATCTGGACTATCTCAATCTCCTCATTGAGACCTGTGGGTGCCAAAGTGTTTAGTTTAAAAATCCAAAAAGTCTCTCTATTGCATAAACGGTGAAACCGTTCTGAAGTGGATAGCTGTTTGGAAATGTGTTCGATCGCTAACACCCGGAGGTCTTGGGTCCTTTTTTGATGCTTGAGGGTGAAGTGTCGGGGGATGCTATGTTCGAAGTCAAACTTATCATTCAGGCATCTGTGTTCATCTATCCTGGTACGTAGGGGGCGTATCGTGCGACCAACATATAGTAGTCCACAGGAGCAAGTAAGGCCATAGACCATATGATCGTGAGAACATGTGATGAATTGCCTAATGCTGTAGGAGTTATTAAGGTGATCGTGAAACCGGGTTTGGCCATGGTGAATAAATTGGCAGGTAAGGCACCTCGATTTCCTACATTGGAAAGTCCCAATCCTGCTGTCAAATAGGAAGTGCTTAGGGCGGGCCTCTGGGCCCTGAAACGTACTACTAGGTCCTACCATGTTTTTGACATTTTTGGATTTCCTAAAGTTGATAGATGGTTTAGACGGTAGGATTGGGCCTAGTTTTTTATCTTTTTGTAGTATGTGCCAATTTTTTAGGAATACTCTTTGGATGACTGTGAAACTATTATTAAAAGTGGTGATAAATCTAATTTTGTTCTGTTCACCATTCAAGGAATTCTGTTTGGGATTCACAGGTTGGTTAGGTTTTGCGTGCTTTATGGTGACAAGGCTCTGTCCTTGTCAACCAGTAGTGTATCTGCATTGTCACTCTGTCATGAGGCTGCTGATGGAGACCATGCACAAATAGCTATTTCAAAACACATTACACGGGCATTGTTCACTGTTGTCACAGTTTTTGTTGTCACAGTTGTCACAGTGTGTGACAATAGTGGGGAAATCCACCCTGAGAAATGCAATGCAGCTATTGCTGAAGTGCCTGCAGCCATGAAGTGGCTGCAGGAGATTAGCAGCAATTAGATGCAATACTGCATGAAAATGAATGAAAATAAACATTTTATGAAAAAGTTGCAATTGTTTATGATGCATGGTGCTTTAGAAACTAAATGGTATTAATTTAAGATATACATCTACTTTTAGATAACCTACCTATCATTCTGGAGAGACAACAAGGCCCCAGTGAAATTACTTAAACAGATATTACAGCAAAGTGTTTTATTAAAGCCCAACTCTCTCTGGGGAAATTAAAAGTTTTTCTGTGCAGCTAACCCTTGCAGTGGGGCTGCCCCTGCACTGCAAGGATTAAATGCTTGTTTATGCCTATGGAACAGGAAAAATCAGTCTTGCTTACCTGATCCCTGCTTCCGCCGGCTCCCTCCAGGCTGCTAGACCGGTCCTCATAGCCTCTTCTTCCCTTGGTAACAATGGTCGAAGGACCACTGATGTCATCAAGTACAATGCAGACTCCATAGGATTATACATGAGGACAGTGAGGGACAGTCCACAGCTGAAGTGGAGGGGCAGAAGAGATGAGCTCTGACTGGCTGGTAAGTGGGCATCAGGTAAGTAAGTCAGATTTTTTTTCCCATCCCGTCAGCATAAACAAGCAGTTAACACTTGCAGTGCAAAGACAGTCCCACAGCAAAGGAAAACTTTTAATTTCCCTGGAGTTGGGCTTCAAATGCACAGGGGCTTCCGCATAGTTAAGCAGGTAGGTGTGTGTCTGTAAACATTTATAATTTATAATGAGAACTTTGATTTTGTTTTCAAATAATTATTTTATTTGGAAAACCAGAATGTAGCAAAAGTAACTCTTTTTGCCAATGTGTTATCTGTAATTGCCCTCTGTGCTCTCAATGGTGGTCACTGTCCTTGGTGCTGGAATGGCTGTGCTGTAGCTGCCATTATCCTCATCACTCAGCTCTACTGCATTCACATTCTCTCTACAATAACATAACACTATTATCATTCTGTAAAAGCAACAACTCTTATTTTACCCCTTTTTTATGGTCCACTTGTGACTCTAACTGCAAGGATGACTGAATTTTAGCTGTTATGTATGTGGATACTTCTCACTATATCAGCATGTAAGATGTCAAAAGCAGGAAGAAGGTTGCACTTTATTGACATAATAGGAGATTATTATAAGAGTTTCTCTCCTATCCCATGGGCTGTTCTGACAGCATAGCGTAAGTGTAGTCACAGTGTGTGAATGTATATATAAAACTTGAGTGGTCAATTACTTTATCTGTAAAGGGTCACTGTATACTAGTTAAAAAATAAAAAAAATCATTTTGTTTTATACTGGTTCCAGTGCAGGTTCTGGAGGCTTAAAGCTGGTTTAATTTGCTTATGTTTTGCCTTCCCTGGTTCCTCCTTTCCCCCACCATCAATATGCTAATTATTTTTTTTAATAAGACCTTTTTTTGTAGATGCACCAATACTAGTATGTCCCAATACTTAAAGCCAATACCAGCCCTTTAAATGTTTAAATGGCTTCGGCTGCCGCAAGGTCCGGTGCTTGCTAGGAGCCTCACGACAACCTGCTGGTGACCTCTTGTCGGCTTTTCACAGCCCTGACCACGCACAGCCCTGGTGAAACCACACAGTCCTGGTGAGACCACACAACCCTGGTGAGACCACACAGCCTTGGTGAGACCCGCACACAGCCCTGGTGAGACCCTACACAGCTTCCCGAGACCCCTCACAGCCATGGTGAGACCCCGCACAACACTGGTGAAGCTGCACACAGCCCTGATCAGGCCTCACACAGCCCTAGTGTGTAGCTTCATATTATTCTGCACTGCTGTATAATGTACTGCTGGAATTTGTACTCCTCTATAGCTGGTGGTATTATTCTGCATTGCTGTATAAAGTATTGCTGGGATTTGTAGTCCTCTATAGCTGGTGGTATTCTGCATTGCTGTATAATGTATTGCTGGGATTTGTAGTCCTCTACAGCTGATGGTATTCTGCATTGCTGAATAATGTATTGCTGGGATTTGTATTCCTCTATAGTTGGTGGTATTCTGCATTGCTGTATAATGTATTGCTGGGATTTGTAGTCCCTCTACAACCTGGCGTCAGTAGCAGAACTAGCAGTGTCACAGTGGTTGCAGCTGCGACCGGGCCCTGCTACTCCACCACTGTCCTAAAACCATTAGTCTGTATTGTTTTAGAAAAACCGTCACATGACACTAAAAACAAAGTAACGGTAATGGGTATTGGCGAGTACTTAATGAAAAGTATTTGTACTCGTACTCGGTCTGAAGAAAATGGTACCAGTGCATCCCTACTTGTTTTCCTTACATATCTTATTTTAGGCTGAGTGACATCATCACTGGATCTCTGTGATTTTCTATGTAATGCAGGCAGAATATGTGGTAGGAGGGTCTGGCAGGGTGCTGTATATAGCTTGCTGAAAACATCACAGCACCCTGCACCAGTGCTACTCTCAAGAGCCCTCAGCCATGATTTAAGCAGTGGGCTGCCTCTTGGGAGAGATTATGCAAATATCAAAATGCTTTGAGAAGTGGATGGCAGTCTGAAGGAGTAGGTATTCCTAGGCAGAAGGTTATGTCTTCCCTCCTCAAGTTGGATCATGCTGGCAGCGTCAGGGTCCACATGACCACAGACTTATGGGTGTGTTCACCTCCAAAAGTGAGTGCCCTGTAATGTGTTGCATGAGCTGTGGTCAAGTGGCATAGTATGAACAATAATAGTGTTTTGTCACTGTCCCAGCTACTCCCTATAAAAGTTAGCTCTCCCAGTAGCTGTTTGTTTAAGTTGGAGCAGATAGGCAGCTGACAACGATTTCAGGGAGATATAGTTACTGTGCTGTAAAGTGGTATCTACACGGTTAAGTTATACCTTGCTATGTACAGTTCAGTGCTGTATTGTGCAATGACTACATTACATTGCATTTAGTGTGGTCAGCTACAAAGTGTGAAGTACAGTATTCCACCTCTACTCACTGTGCGGTTTAGTGCTCCATTAAAGTGCCCATACACCTTACAATTATCGTACTAAAAACGAACACAATCGCATTTTCGTATGATAATGAAGCTGGTGGGAAGTGCACGATAGCAATTAATGTTTAACTGGCCGAATTTGGTTGAACAGGGAGACTAGAAAACTTTCGTCATAACGGACGAAAATCGATGGATTAGTGGCGTTTACGCACAACAAAAATCACAATATGAACTCTGCACACGCACAAACGAAAATCTGTTCTGTCATTCGACGAAATTCAGTCAGTTAGTATTACTGACAAACGATTATCGAAATCTACATTGGTCTGTGCATGATGGGGTATTTCAGTGGAAATTGAACGATGGTGCGATGACGGGACGAGAAAAATTGAACGATAATTGTGAGGTTAATGGCCACCCTTACTGTGAATTGCATTGCGGTGTGTACCACCCATTGTATTCACAGTGAATAGACCCAACAGTCCTTCTTATCACTACGTTTTTAGTGTGTGTCAACATCAAGTTGTTTTGCTGTTTAGCTACTGGCGTTTTATAGTGGTTATTTTATTTTATTTTACATTTTCCTGTTTTCCAAGTTGCTAGTTAAAACAAATGCAGATATAAAAACATGATACATGTTTTTAGTTAACATTTTTTCCAGGGAGGTATATTTTATTTCTATATAATTGTTGTTTGTTTTTTTTTCCAAGGTCAGCAAAGTGAACTTTTTGGTGATAAAGGCAAAGCTGCCCTTTCTTAACAGCATATCACCACATCCTACTGTGGTCCAGTTTGCTGCACCACATTACGCCCTGTGTCCTGCAACTTGGTGATGATAACAGCTTAGTCGCCTTTTCCCCCTCCTCCTCAATGGCCTCATCCAGTGACTCCTCCTCAAAACCACCAGTCTCTCACAGCTGAGAAGGAAGCTATGGAATGGCACAGGCAAAACATTGCCACGTTGTTATGCAGCTGGTATGGTGCACCAGCATGAACACCTAATTTTCCCTGCCTATGGGTTTTCCCTAACTACTCCATATCTGTTTCAACACACACTGAGCAAAATCTCTTAAGAACAATGGCTTTTATAGTATGGGGGCTGGTACATTGGTAAAACCCCATGATTGGCCCGTTGAAACCAGCTGACCCCAGTTCAGAAGTAAGGAATTGCATTAATGATAATGGGTGCTGTGGCAGTGAACAATCACAATAGTTTGCCATTTTCTTGAACTGTGAGCAGCTAAAATTTGTGTCAAACTCATGGTCGACCTGAACTCAAAGCTCATCCCTACTGAGCTATTACACATTCAAAGACTGGAAAGGTTAATGTGTATTGCATAAACTGGAATGTAGCACTCATAATTTCCCTCAGATTAACACGCTTGATACATGAACTCTAGTTCACAGACAAGTGCCTTCAAAGGGAGCCAGTTCAACTTTGTCTGGACATTTTAGCAATTATTTGCCTCTTAACAAGTTGTGTAGCTTGACAGCTGTGATTTATACCAATTATTGTGAACTTCAACCTTCTTTAGAATGTATAGCATAGAACCCAAGTACTAATGGTCTAAGGATAATGTATAATGGAATGCAATGTATCTAAGCAGCCTTAAACTTTGCAAGGTTTTGATCTGTTAATATAGTTTGCTACACTTAGTGCTGGTATATGTGTTGAGTTTCTTATCAAAACCTTTTTAAAGCCGAATATATGGTTAAAATGCATACATGTAAATTGTCTCACCTGACAAAAGATTTTAAATTCTGTTCAGGCACCTAGACACCCCAGCCACACTGGTAATTTAATTTTTTTTCATTCCAGGTGAACACGACAGCTTGGTCACTAACTCCTCCAAACTGATTCATCAAAAGTGAAAGGGCATCAGCACTATGCAAAGTTTGGTTCACTGGATGTTCACTGAACCCATTGGGCAATCTGCCAAACTTGTTATTTTTTTTCAAGGCCAATTTGCAAGCCTTTTTTTTTTTTTTTTAAAGGGTATGGGTAGATGGGCATTGCCATGGGGGACATTGTACCAATGCAAAAAAGATTAAAATAAATAAAATTGTCTGGTGATACGGCTCTGGTCACCACTAAATATGACTATTCCAATGAGTGCACATCTCATGTTGTGGTTAGTGTACCAACCTCTTGCTCAGGGGCAGAAGGCCCCAACAGAGAAAATGTTACTGCCCGAAGAAGTGTCCTGTGAACTTTGGGAAGTAAGGCACTTCCTTGTTAAAATGCATGCTTCTTTGCCCTGTATGGCTTGTAGTGTGCCATGATTTCCCCTTTCTAGACATGTGCAATTCGTTTCATTCCGAATCAAAATTTGGATGAATTTTCCGACATTCGGACACATCCGAATTTCCGAATCCCAATGCATACAAATGTGTCCAAATCCAAATGTCCTTTTCCGAATTTTAGATCCCACAAGAATTTAATTTAAAAATTAAACTGAATCGTGACTTTTCTGGCCAATCAGATATGTTTTTTGGTTTAATGCATCCAAATGGGTCTGAACACGAATTTTCGTTACAGCAACATGAGAGCCATAAACAGTATATACATAGAATACTAAAGCTGAGGCTCCTAGACCCGAATGGCATTCGGGATCTGAATTTCCAAATTGCATTCGGGAGCTGGGAGCCATATACATACAGTATATTACTAAAGCTGAGGCTCCCAGACCCAAATGGCATACGGGAGCACCCAAATGCAATTTCGAAATTCGCATCCCGAATGCCATTCGGTCTAGTAGATTCAGCTTTAGTATTAATATCTGTCAATGGTTTTCTGTGGTATTCACCACAAATATTCATAAACTCATCCGAAACTAACTAAATTCGGATTTCCTGAACCTTGAATTTCGGATCCTAATCCTGAATCCTGAAATAACGAAATATCCAAGCCGAACCCAATTTTTCTGCAGCTTAAATATCTACTGCTTCCTATAAACATGGGTGTACTGGTCCTGAGTGTGTAAGTAAAATAAGCTCCAGCCAGCAATGCTAACCCCCAGTAATAACTGTGTTAGGGCCAGCAATAATCCACAGCACAGCACAATGATTAACCCCCAGCATGGCACAATATTTAACCCCCAACACTTAACGTGGCACAATAGGAAACCCCTAGCATGGCACAACAATAACCCCCCCCCCCCCCCCCCCTAAAAAAAAAAACACCCACACAAAAA